>NC_056729.1:1408473941-1408723941 GCF_019279795.1 Protopterus annectens | reverse complement strand
TGATACAGCAGCTTGAATCTCACACCTGCATCTCGATGTTCCCTGATTGCTGGGATAAATATGCTTATCTTTTGCTTGGTGTTTAGTGAATAATCATTTTCTACAAGTACTCTACTGTCTCCAATAGTTTGCCCTTCTTCCACAACTCTGTCAGATCTGCTGTATGACTGCATCTTTATTAATAGAGATCTGGGCTGCTTCCTCATGACCAGGTTTGGAGCATACACTCGATGTGCCTTTTCAATTAACAAATCCTGTTGAGGAATACCAGTCCAGTTGCTTATTTGTGCTTTCTTAAAATGAATAAGGTCTGCTCCTTCCAGCTTCTCTGGTAAAGCAGGAAATCTCAGGTTTTCTATGCATGCTCTGTCCTCAAACTACCATTTTTTGAAACAGCTCCTCTTGAGCAGACTTATTTATTCAGCCTTTTCTTCATTCCGACCTCTGATTTTTGCAGTTTTATCAGTTCATCCGAGGTTCATCTGAATAGCCGATTAAAGCTTTTTTTATTTTCCAGCCTTATTTGAGTTGATAGACTTCTTGAACGTTTCATTTATTTTAATCAACTCTGAGCATATTTGATTTTATTTTTTTTTTCTGCAAAATTTCTGGATGCCTGTCCTATATACTTCTCGGTACTTGCATTTCTTACGTCTGAAAAAAATGTATAATTTCCCACCTCCATGAGATTAAATCAATTGGTCAGTCACTACCTGTTTCTGTATTTACCCTGAATTTCCTGAAGAGAATCCCAGATGCCCTTTCCATTCTTTTGGTATGGTTCTGCTATGAAGAGCCAACATACTTAAAGTTGACTTGCAGAAAGGACAAAAAAGGGGTGAAACTCTCATTTCTACTTATTTGGGGGGCAAGCCCCTCCTGCTCCCCCTATCTTATTTGCCAATTCCACAGTCACACTAACTCAAATAAGGGAGAAATCTTCCAAAACAACTGCACCGCACCAGCAATGATTTTCAATGGGAAACAGCATCCAATGTTATACTGTTCGTCTTTTTTTTCTTTATGCTATTGATACTCAAGCAATTTCATCTCATGATTTGCTAAAATTGTATTTATTTATTTGCATTTGTTTACTAGGATATTCCGGCAGGGCAGAAAAGCACTTTTTCAGTGGAGGCCCAGAGAGAAAAGCTCCAAGAATACAAAATGGAAAAACATTTACAGTATTTACAAAATTATTCTAGTACCATAAAATGGTAAGGTAATAGAAAAAATATCACAACAAGTTAAAGTTTATTAATAGATGGGTATCTGTCTTCCCTCATTTCTGTTGCGTGGTGAATCCTATACGGCATACACATCTTGCCTATTTTTTAGTTTTAACAAATATTTGTGCCTACACATACAGTATGTTTCTTTTAACAGTTCTGTATACATTCTATGACTGAAATTGCTCCATATGGATCGCTGCTTTTATGTTCTCCCCGTCTGCCTGTTTCACCTTCATTTTGCTAAACCTCACAATATTTTTTGCTGTGTAGGTTACCTGCCCATTTAAAACATCTGTAAACAGATTTATGTATTATGATGTAAAGAGAGGCACAGCAATAAGACAGTGAAAATGTAGCTTAATCTATCAGCTTGAGAGCTGGGTTCAAGTAGCCATGAGGAGTGTTTCTGCATTCTGGTATTCAGATTTTATTAAGACATCACTAATAAGAAAACAGAAGCATGCTGTCAGAGAGATAAAGGTATTCATTATCAGTAAATGGGAACATGGCTGGGATTTTCATTTGTCTGTGATTATGTCAGCATGATGCCGCTGACAGTTCTCCGTGAACAGTGGAAACATGCATATTCCAGGAAGACATTCTTATACTTTGCCATTAGTCTTTTTATAGGATAATGTAACCGCAGTTATATGTGGAAGGGAGAAGGCCATAGGCAAGTTGCAGCACCATCTGGAGCACTTTAAGCAATGCAGAGGGAAGGAACAGCTGTAGCACAGTACGTGCTTTGTCATACATGGTAGGCAAGTGAAACAGAAAGAGGAAATGGCATCTGTGCCTTGGGGGTAGCAATTCTTCTTTTTGAACTTTAGAAGCAAACAAAGTGGCAAAGACACATAGTGACGTATACTTCAGACAGGGTTAAATTGAAAAAAAGAGTCACTTTATCATCTTAAATTACCAAGGACACCTAAGGGTATTTCTGTGTACATTTTTGAAGGACCATTACACTGTGTTTCATGAATTTAATGTTATTACTATCATTCTGCATTTACTATCCTTAGCTGTTCTTTATTTATCTCTCCTGACAGTTACATTTGCCATAGTTGTTATTTTTGATGGATTAATTCTGTTATTATTTTTGTACTTTCATTGACTTAGTTATTATTTTAATATTTTAATTTTCTTATTAGTTATTTTGGTAATTTCATTCCTTTACTTGTTATTTTTAATTGTTTAATTCTGTTACTAGCTAATTTTGGTAGCTGAATGAGATCTACTCTATGGAGGCTTCCTATTTCCAGGAACTGGTTATGAGATTATAGAACAGTGAAACATTACAGCAATAAGTAAGATAATAATTAGATGTAGCATGCATTTCCTCTTTTACCTTGCATGCTTTTATATTAAGATTGTGTTTGTCATATTTAGTTATTTCTTTATTTATTTTGAATTTGTTAACCAGTGTAGGGCTCAGATCCCATTGGACCTATTTCAGTCTCAGCCCAAGTTAAACAATAATAGGGATTCCCTTTACATGATCAAATTCTTACTTACCTGAAACTTAAAAGGATGAGATGACTTCACCAAACACTTTCTTTCATGAATGGTCAGATCATCGGAATTTTACTCCGCAAAAGGAAGCACTTGGCCAGCATGGTGAACTTTGACCATTTCTCACTGTAGTGCAATATTGGAGTTGGTATATTTAGCTGGGGGAGTGTGAGGGTTGCATCCCCCCACTTGGGTGGGTTTGATTTGCTTCAGTTTGTTTATTTGGTCATGGTGGCCAAGTGGTTCCTTTCTCAGAGTAAAATTGTGGTCATCTGACTGTTGGTGAAAGTAAGTACCCGGCAAAGTCGTCTCGTCCTTTTCAGTTTTGGGTAAGTGAAAATTGGATTATGTGAAATAGACCCCATAATAGATGCACACACACACACACACACACACACACACACACACACACACACATATATATATATATATATATATATATATATATATATATATGTATATATATATATATACACACACACACACACACACACACACACACACACACACACACACACACAATGTGAATGACAAAATTCAATATAGACATATATTCTATACAAAGTGAATATCAGAGCTTGCTTAAGGGAATAAAGACAATAGATAAATGTCATTATACACAGAGTGACTGACAAAACACTATATATACATATATTATATAAAGAGTAGAAATCAGAATTCACATGCTAAAGGAATCACAGCGAAAATATATGTAGAGTGAAGAAGGGTAGGAAGACATTAAGTTACATGACCAGAGAATGGTCAAAAATGGGGTAAGAGAAATGACCTTTAAGAAAAGAATGGAGAGGTTCCCAAAATTTGGGGCCAAAGACTGAGAAAGCATGGTCTGTACAGTGAATCCTATTTTGCACAGTTGGAGAAGGAGACTGAGTAGTAGCTAGTGGGGGGAAGGTCTCATTCATAGGTTTAAATAGTTGAGAGGTGAGTAGGAAGTTAGCACATTGTTTCACAGTTTGCCATGTAGCTTTTTCAGTGGTTTTCATTTTTTGGGGAAAGTACAATGAATCTACATATGGCATTTGAGATGGATTGAATGATGGGTGCAGTTCTTTTATAGGCCGCAGCAATAGGTTCATAGGAGGTTACTAAACTAGCGGCCCTAGAGCCTTTACAAGCCTATCCATGTTAATCCCAAGTATCCCCATTTGTTCTTTTTTTGGGTAGTTCACAGAATGAATTTATGAACAGAGTGGGTCTGTGATTAACACTGGCTACCCCTGTCCATGAGGGACATGGGTGTTACCCCAGGGAATTAGAGGGAGGGAATATTTTAAGAAACTTTACCTATGACCCTCCTACAGGGTCTGGATAGAAAAGGGAAGATCTCATTAGCCCAGAATAGGAGCTGATTTTTCTGTGCATAGTGCAGGTGGAGTTGAAAATTTAGGAAGGGGTCCAACCAAATCTCTAGGTATTTGAATGAAGTGACATTTTCAGTAGTGTTATTTATATGATTGAGGCTATTGTATTTTGACATCAAAGAGCTTCTTCCATCTTGGTAAAACTCATGATATTTGGGGCTTAATACCTTGGACTGAACCAGTAAGTGTAATATGTTTACACGAGGACTGACTAGTGATATATGCAGAATGGTTATAATGGTTATAAGATGAGAGTAAAGGAGGCAGGAGTGTAGCAGGTTAAGGGGAATCTGTAGTACTGTAGATTATTGAATCCCTGGTAAAGTAGCACATAGGAGAGAAAAGGTAGTAACCACTGACAGCTTGCATAATGTCAGCTGTAGTTTTTATTTCAATTGGGTATCTTCAGATTATTTCTCTTTTACAGAATAATGCTATAAAGTGTACTAAGTTAAAAAAAAAACTTACTTTAGATTTTGTTGAATGTATGTTTGTGAGCTGTTTTTTTTTTTTTTTGCTCAGGATTTGCATTTTTTAAGAGGTTTCTTCAAATTACATGAAATCTTAGAGCAGGTATAATATAAAGTCATTTTTTTTGCATTGTTTTCACTTCACAAGTTTCATTCACTCCATTTTTACCCAAGACCTGGGCATGGTATACAATGTGTCACACGTTTGTATTAGGCTCACCCTAAACATTTCTGTAAGTAATTTAATGCACTATTACTGAAGGGATATACTTGTCAATGCTTTATTATTTATTTTTACATTTGTATACCAGTTTGGCGGTCTGTTTAAAGATTGTTTTCAGTCACAAAGTAACAATGCTGTGCTTTCTACAGAATAATGTGTAACACTAGCAATCATTACTAGCATGTACATAAGATGATTCAACACTGCAATTGAGTTGATTGTGTGTTTTCCATCTGGTAAAATTCAGCAGTACTTTACATGACCAAAGATTTACTGATTTAAGTTGAGCTATTGTAGTAATATAAGAAATTTCAAGTTAATGCAATGAAAATCGCTCATCTATAAGGTTAACAAAACAGAACATACATTAAACATATAATGTGACAGGTATGATGTCCAAGGGCGCCCGCAGGCAGGTGCAAGGGGGTGCACTTGCACCCCCCTGGAAATCGTCTGGCCGAGAAATTAATTTTACTTTAATTTAAAAAAAAAAAAAAGTTTTTTTTTTTTTTCAAAGAAAGGGCATTCCTTTTTAAGAACGCCTTTGCATCCCAGTTTTACGCACCGGAACCATAGGGCGAGGAGGAGGGAAGCACCCTCCCACTTTTACAGCTGCAAGACCTGACTCAATGTGCCGCACGCTACGTAATTTAAATTACAAAAGTGCGGAAAAACGATCGGATCGGTTCCTGGTAGTGGTAGCCACACTGTCAACTCCCACAGGTCGGTAAGTAAGCTCCATTTCATTTAATTTCTGTATGCAGTTGCAGACTGAGCTATGCTCCGTTTGCCGTTTCATTTCCTTATGCAGAGCTGTGCTCCGTTTCATTTAAAGGATGTAAGCTTTCATTTCTAAAAGCAGGCACATTCTGGTGCCTGCCTTCCTACTGTGTTTTGATACTCTAAATAAGAATTCTATTACAGTACAAAATCATAAGCTCTGAATGACTTCCTGCCAACATTTGGCCAAATAAAGTCACCCTTTTCTGTCAATACAATTTGCTCAGATGTCCAAAGGAAAACTGGCAAAGGCTTAATAAGGAATAAACAGAAAAGTAAACTTCCATATGAATTAAGCAGGCTGTTTAATTTCATTATAAAGAGTTAGTTTTGAATTTTAAATAACACAGCTGCCTGGTAAAACTTTCTTGATCAAAAGCTTAACCAGAAGGTTATAAATAACAACTATATGCCTGGAGGAGATAAATCATAACATACAATCCCTTCACTATTGTTGTGGTTATGCCATACTTTTTAATTAAATGTAGCAACCTGTTTTATTTTTACATCTCAACTGCACAAATACCAGGTATATCTAAATGCATATTAAGTATTCATAAGACTCAGATGCTGAGTAGAATTGTTGGGAGGAATGGAATGCCATTTAGTAGTAAGTGTAGTTTTAAAGTGTTATTTTCCATAATTTCTGTAATAAAATAACTAAAGCAGTTACCTTAGTTCATATACTTTATGGCATAATTGTATTTATTACTGCTTGGTGTAACTCATTCTAAGCCTTTTGGTTTAAACACTTGGGCTTCGGACCAGTTAGTTGTTTTGCACTAAGAGGGTTTGTGGTCTGCACTGTTGTGGCAGAACAGGTAGCTTACATCCTTCTAGGTTGAGAACTGCTGATTGAGGGCTCAGTGTCTGTTATTCTAAAAGTGTATTAATTCTGGTTTAAGCACTTGGGCTTTCAAGCCAGTTATTTTACATTAAGAGGGTTCGTGGTCTGCACTCTTGTGGGAGGAGAGGCTGGACTCTGCCCTTCTGAGCTGGGAATTTCTGGTTAAAGGCTTATAGTGCATGCATATCTGAACTGTTTCTTACTGAAGTTGGTGCCTTGTTTGCTGTGGCATAGACTGGATTCGGGCCTGCTGGATCTAGCTTTGTTTGTGTAACTTGAGCACTAATCCAGACATTCTCTAAAGTATTCAATGGTATTTATTACTGCTTGGTTGTAACTTGATTAAAGTGTAGCTATCATTCAAGTCTTTTGGATTAAGCACTTGGGCTTCAGACCAGTTTTACATTAGGAAGGTTTGTGGCAAGCACTGTGGTGGCAGGACAGGTAGCTTTCATCCTTCTAAGTTGGGAACTGCTGATTGAGAGTCCAGTGTCCAAGTGTATTAGTTCTGGTTTAGGCACTTGGGCTTCAGGCCAGTTATTTTACATTAAGAAGGTTCGTGGTCTGCACTCTTGTGGGAGAAGAGGCTGGACTCTGCCCTTCTGAGCTGGGAATTTTCTGGTTAAAGGTTTATAGTGCCTGAATATTTGAACTGTATCTTACTGAAATTGGTTCACCTTGTTTGCTCTAGCATAGACTAGATCCAGGCCTACTGAATCTAGCTTTGTTTATATGCTTGTTGTTTGTTTGCTTGTTATTTCCCTGGAAGCTAATTCCACCTAATACGCAACTTCTCAGCGCTTCTGTGGATCACTAGTGATATCTGCATTGCTTACTGTACTTATTTCCTTGTTTCACTTGAAAGAAAGTTACTGTTTGTCGTTTTGCATTTAGTTACTTGTAACACATTGCACTCAAGTTACCTGGCACTTGCTCACTAAAGCAATTATATAAGTCAGCACTAAAAATTAAAAGCACTACACCCTCACTCCCCACTGGCCCTTGTTTTCAATTAAGGATTTCCCAATATTATTCTAGCATGTCCAAAGGTCAGTTGTCAATCTCCTCTCCGGTCCAGCTGGTGAATCTGGGAATCTTGAGGCAATGTTATAACTGCCTCATGTACACAGACAACCCTCTCCTCCTCCCACATAACACAACTACTTGCACTTGATGCAGCTATTTAGCCAAACTGGAGGCTGAGCTCTCTCAACTCAGGACTGGCAAGACCAGACAGGAGGAGAAGGCAACTACACACACCACAAAACCAGCCTCACATAATGCTACCACTCCACTGAATCAAACACATAAACACACAAAGACATACTCGGAGGCTCTGAGTAAAATTTACCTAAACAGCAGAGGCCTCCAAAGCAGACACCCAAACAACTGCTACCTCAAATCACCCCACAAGCAACACATAAACCACAAAAGCAGTGTGCAAAGCAGTCACAGCCCTTAAGGCCAAATACAACACCAAACATACTTGTCATAGGTGACTCCATAGTCAGACACACTGACGTCCCACTCACCAGGCTGAACAAGGAGAGGGTCACAGTAAGCTGCCTATCGGGCGCTAGAATCCGCCACATAACACAAGCACTCGGGTCACTCCACGGCAAGTACAAATATGACACAGTCATTGTCCATGCTGGTGTGAACGACCTGAGACGCACCTCCCTGGACTACATGAAAAGAGACATAGAGGAGCTCTCTGATTATGTAGCCCAGGCAGGTATGACCCTAACCCTGAGCAGTATCCTTCCTTCACCAAGAATGATGCCACAATATAGAGACAAGATGATCAGCTTTAACAATTGGCTTAATGTCTGGTGTCATTCAAAGGGGATCCAGTGTCTGTCTGCCTGGGATGACATGCTTGACAAGCCACGCTGCTCGCAAGGGACGGCTTGCACCTGTCACCCTGGGATTCCGGATATTGGCTAAGGCTCTTGCCACCCCATAGTGCCTTTTTAGGCAAGGCTCAAATTCTAAACCTACCACCCTAGAAAACAAAAATGGGAAGAAATTGAGGGTAATGCTGCTCAATGCCAGAAGTCTAAATCTCAAAATGCACGCACTCGAGGCCCTTCTCAGTATGGAGAACATCGATGTCTGTGCTGTAACTGAAACCTGGTTCAAGGCTCCTGAGAGCACCCGGCACTATTAGGTTTTACCTCATATCATGCGTTCCGGCCCCAAAACCCGGACCACTCCACAAAAGGAGGTGTATCCATATTCATAAAGGATACTCACACCTCCAGGTTGGTGGCAACGCATGAAGCTGAAACCATCCAGGTGCAACTAACCATAGGCAAAACTGCTCTACAAATTGTAGCATGCTACAGGCCACCCTCTCAAACTCAGGAACCCCACACAGCCTTCCTGAAGACACTGGAGGGTATAAATGTATCTCCAAACACCATCATATTGGGTGACTTCAACTACCCGAATATAGACTGGGAACATTACTCAAGCCCTAACTTTCTAGCCCAACGGTTCCTGGAGTTCATAAATTCAAATGCCATGGAACAGCTAGTCACTGTTCCCACGAGAGGAGAAAATATACTAGATCTCATTGTCACAAACATGGGGACAAAATGCTCCACACCGGAAGTATATCCCTCATTGGTGAGATCTGATCATAAACTAATCTCACTGGAAATCCACATCCCGCCCACCCCAAACAAAAAGACCATAGTGAAGAACTTCTCTAAAGCAAACTTCACACTACTCAAGACTGGTGTGGTATCCTTCAAGGCCCCTGAGTCAGAGGAAACCACAACCCAAGCTGCGGAAGCCCTTACAAATGCCTTCTATGAACACCTCCAGGACTGCATGGATCAGGCAATCCCAAATAAAACCAAGACTCTTTCCACAAAGGGCAAACGTCCAGTCTGGTGGACCCCAGCCATTAACAAACTTTACAATAAGAGGAGAAAGCTATTACATGATAGAACAAAATCCATAAAAGGGAAGTCACCCCTGATCATTATTAGTAAAAAATACGAGCACTCATAAAATCAACTAAGGCCAATTTTGAGAGAAAAATTGCCATGGATTCAAAGGACAATCATAAGGCCTTTTTCAGCTATGTTAGGAACCTGGGTGGAAACTCACAGATATGCTCAGAATTAGTCCAAAATGATACAAAATCACTGAACCCACAGACATTGCCAACATACTGGCAGACAGGTTCAGTGCAAACTTCACCCCTCTCCCCTAAAGGAGAGATAACTATCCCAGCCGAGTGTAGCCTCCCGGACATCTCAAATGCGCAGGTGAAAGCTGCTCTCTCTAAAGCTAAAAACACAGCATCAATGGGACCGGATGGTGTCCCCGGCTGTGTGCTACACGAGCTAAATGAGGAATTAAACCCGCACATAAGGCAGCTGTTTAATCTCAGCCTTACCACAGGATACGTGCCCAAGGAGTGGCGACGGCAACTGTGGTCCGACTCCACAAAGGTGGCCTCACGGACCCTGGTAATTACCGCCCCATAAGCTTAACAAGTCTAGTCTGCAAAGCTATGGAGAGGATCATAATGGAGCTCATAAACAAAGATATAGGGGACTTGCAGACATTGGACCCGACCCAGTTTGGCTTTGTCAAGGGAAGATCATGCCTTTTGAACTTGGTCGACTTCTTGAAATAGTCACCAAGGCCATTGATGAGGAAAGGCAGTCCATACAGCCTACCTTGACCTTGCAAAGGCTGGACACAATACCCCACTCGGGTATTGTAGAAAAACTTACCAGCTTAAATGTAAACCCATATGTCACAAGATGGGTTGCAAACTGGCTTAAGGACAGAACCCACAGGGTTAGAGTTGCTGGCGCTGTGTCAGACTCCAAGCCGGTCACAAGTGGTGTCCCACAGGGCTTGGTCCTTGGCCCCTATTGTTTGGCATCTACTTCTCAGAAGTACAGGCCAACATGGGAGGACTTTGGCTGACAAAGTTTGCAGATGACTGCAAACTGGGCCATAGTGGAAAGTGCATCGGACACGGATATCCTTCAGAAGGGACTCACGGAAACAGATAGCTGGTGCCAGAGCCATGGCCTGAAGTTAAACGCCAAAAATGTATAGTCATACCCTTCGGGAAAAACAAGGTAACCCCAAGCTACCATATAGGTGGCAATCCACTAAGCACAGAAGAGGTTATCAGGGACCTGGGGACCCAGGTTGACAGTGGCCTTTCTTTTGACACTCACATTGCTAAAGTGGTTAGAAAGACCTTCTACATTGCCCACCTGATCATGAAGGGATTCACATCCAGATCTAGTGAGGTCATTGTTCCCCTGTACTCTTCACTTATCAGACCAATGATCGAGTACAATGCCCCATTCGGGATGTATCTCACCCGACATCTGCAGCAATTGGAGAGACCCCAAAAGTTCCTCACCAAAAGGATAAAGGGACTCCAAAATCTGTCATATGCTGCCAGATTGAAGAAACTCCAGCTCTATTCAGTCGCATACCGTCTGCTCAGAGGTGACATGTGCCTGACATACAAGGCCATGTCCAACCCAGAATTAATGGACATGCTCCACCTCAAAAATCCAAATCCACCAAAACCACTAGAGCAAGCGACTTAAACCTTAGCACGGATATAAATAGGGCGTGCTGGAGGGATAGATTTATCACTCAGAGACTCCCTATGCTGTGGAATAAAATCCCGGTCCATGTGAGGCAGAGCACCTCGCTGACTCTGTTAAAGAGAAATCTAGACCTGTGGTTGGGAGTTCGTAGGTTTACCGGGAATCATCTCTGGGTCACTGCTGGACAGAGGCATAACAAACTAATGGGCACAGTATTTTTTCATATAAGGGGTGGCGTAAGCCACAATAATTTGGGCTAGGCTTATAAATGCCTTAGGGCAGATAGCCTAGTATAAACCTATGAACCTATGAACCTATGAACCTATAACTATCTGGCAAGCACAGGGCATTAATAATATGCTCATTTACTCAGTTGTAGTAATAAAATAAAATATATTTGTTATCAGAACTGTGTTGTCAGAGAACTTCCTAATTTGATTATTTTAAAAAAAATATGGTGGTCACAAATGTGTTTGCAATTGAAATAATCCCTAGTCTACAAAAGCATACCTTTATATTAGCCAGTCAGTATGACTTCACAGTTTCAGACACACCAGCAGGGAAGTCTGTTCTGTCTGTTTCCAAAGTGTATGCCAAAAAGTACAGAAATTGATGAAATATGACAGATTATAGCAGAGAAAAATAAATGTATTCAGAGTCAGTTTAAGAATAATTACTGAAACCTACACACACTACAAAAGAGCAGTCTTCCAATATCAAGTAGGTTGTAATAGAGATTAGTGTAATGTATTTGCAAGTAATAGAATATCTGTTGCGTACTGCAACAATTATGTTTCTCATTTCTCTTATATTAAGTGGACAAAGCTGTTTGTGATCTTTTGCATGTATTGTGAAATGGGTTTGCAAACCTTTGAATTTGCTGTGAAAGGCTGAGTTAGCACATTTTTCTGTGAGTATTAATTGTAGCATTTGTAATATGACAATACAGCTTTATAAATCACTATGCCTAAAATGAGATGTTTCATAAGACTGTCGGTTCTATTCCCACACAAGGTGCTTAGCTTCATTTAGTCTGGCAGTTAGCGTAGGAGATTAAAGCTAAGAGCTGGTGATAAACTGCTTCCTGTACTCTGTGGTTTGATTCCCTCAGCCTCTGATAAAGTTAATTTTATCAGATTCTAGCAATGTTCTTGGTTCATGACAGAAATATTTATAATCTGTTCCTATTTATTTTAGGCTTTGTCCAGATTTCTTGCACTAAGAGGTTGAGGTGTGTGAGAGAGAGAGAGTGAAATGCCCTAGTTAGAGTTAGCAGGTGGATTTTATTTTCAAGTGCATTTTCAAGGAATTGTGAGTTTTAAGGGAAGAGAAATTTACTGCTCCTCATGCTAAGCCTACTTAAAATGTGCAACTGTTTTGTTTAGAAAATGTGCATTTTCAAGGAATTGTGAGTTTTAAGGGAAGAGAAATTTACTGCTCCTCATGCTAAGCCTACTTAAAATGTGCAACTGTTTTGTTTAGAAAATGTGCATTTTCAAGGAATTGTGAGTTTTAAGGAGGAGAAATTTACTGCTCCTCATACTAAGCCTACTTAAAATGTGCAACTGTTTTCTTTATAATTTGTGCATTTTCAAGGAATTGTGAGTTTTAAGGAAGAGAAATTTACTGCTCCTCATGCTAAGCCTACTTAAAATGTGCAACTGTTTTGTTTAGAAAATGGTATCACTATTGTAGTATGGAATTTTTAAAGCAGCACAGCAGGTAGCATACTTGCATCTTGATACAGAAGGTTATAGGTTCTACTCCCACAACATGTAGATGTGTATTTTAAGGAGGTGGAGTGCTATAGTCCTGAGTATGTCCTCCTTTGGATGAGATGCTAATAACTATGAACCTGTTTTCAGCTTGCCACCTATTCCCTATTGCAATATACCAGCTTACCATTGTTTTAATATAATGTAGGCAATTTATTCTTCAAGGGCGGCAGGCATTGAATTTGTAGATTAAACACTGAAATATAAAGTTGTTTTCTAGCAACAACCTCTTCACTGGTTTCAGATCTCTTTAATGTGGAATTATTCAGATGACTTTTACTTCTGCAAAGATTCTGCATATCAATTGATATTGGTGGATTGTATGACAGAAGTTTGAGTAGAGTGGCCCTTTATGGTTGAAATGTTCTGAATTGGGCAGGTTATCATTATTGGTTCATATGATTTGTTTCATTGTTTAAAGGAAAAATGTTCAGAACTATAAATTTAAAACACGCTTCAACTAGTGGTGCTGTACTATACAAGGGATATAATTCAATTATTATATAGTATAATTAATACAGTCAGGAAGGTGAATCAAATAACTTTTCCATGGTTCTAAAATGTGTGCAAGGAGCCTATGATTTGAAAACAGTCCAAAGGTAAACTTACCCTGCCACTGGCCAGATGCATTTTCTTTGAATGTGGGTTCCAATGTTTCAGTGAATGTGGGTTTCAAAGGTAGAAGTTTTAATGCTAAGTCTGTTTTCATTGTAGGACTATTGCTTTGTTTAGGTTTAGTAAATGTCTATCAGTGTTTGTGCTATAAAAGTTGTAAATGAAATCCAAATATCTGTAATCATTGTAGAAGTAAAGCATAAAACAGTATGCACACTGAGAGATTTGAACAGTGTCTATGACAAATGGGGAGAAATAGCCAAGCAATGGGACACTGGAATGACTCTGTGGGTGGGTGGGGCTGAGTGGGTGGGGCAACAGAGGGGGTGGGGCTGCATGGGCGGGGCTTGGGTTTGCACCCCCCTGCAAAAAATCCTGCGGGCTCCCTTGATGATGTCATACCTCAGAATGATGTAGCTCTTAACCAGTGTGAAGCCAGAGTGCAGCTCTACCTAAATATTAAGTTCTTCCACATGTTAATATGCTTTTCTGACCTAAAGAGTACCACATATAAACGGTTTCTACTTAAATTACCTGCCTGTTCTAATTCTGCACTCTTTTACATACTATTTTAGCTTTCTGTTAAATCTCAGCATGCTTCCCTTAGGCACTTCTCAAGCATTGGTTATCTCACTAAAACATTCTGTTGAATCATTCATTGAATATGGAAAGGGGGGTAGCTTCATCTAAAATATTTACTCATACCTCTCAACTGTACAGATTTTCGCAGAATGTCCAGATTTGCCTCATATTTTTGGTCTGTTTTTCATGAAATTGTGGTTTTCTGGCAAAATAGTGGCAAATCATTAAAGACTGAAGTTAGAAAATAATGACAGACATTTGAGTTTCAGACTTCGTACCCTTGAGAAAAATTCATTCTAATGCAAAAACTATTATTCTACCAACTTTCTAAGTTTGTAAGAGCAATATTTAAAAATTGTCCCTGTTTTGGGCCTTTGTCCCACCTTTGTTTATGGCTTTGTCCAGATTTCTTTCTGTAAGAAGTTGAGAGGTATGTATTGTCTTAGCAAAATATACTAAATAGGTCACTAATTGCGTCTACAAAAATTAACTAATAAAATTATGTTAATAAACCTGAAAGTAAGGAAGGACTTCCTGTGAAGAGTATTAAGTCCATCAACAAGGTACATTGTTAGCCACAGATGACCAAATAAAAACCTCAGCAAGAGCTTATAAGACACTATATTCAGAGCTATAATTCTGAGGGTGAAGCATAACTAAATATCGTTTCTCTAACTTTTATGTTTATATTAAAAGCATATTTTGAAAGCAGCAAATACAATATTTGAAGAAGATACAATGAAAATCTTGCCTGAGAGAGTCAAAGAAAAAAAAACACAGAAGTGTGGTTGTAAGCCAATGAAAAGGCAGAACGTGCTGTGCTTTTGAGTTGTGATGTTGTAAGGCTACAGAGGTGCATGTCTGCAAAAAGTAGTCTTGCTGCATTGGCAGACTTACATCATCATGCATGCCCATATCATACCATTTTTGTCCTGCACAAAAAAGTAATGCATAACACTATCTAGTGCAATGTAGGGACTATTACCCTACTTTTTGTTGAGTCTTAACTGGATGGGGTTAAACTCAGTAATTTAAATTTGCCAATTGTTGAATTTATTGATATTAGAATATTACTGCCAGTGCAATTTCTGTCTGACTACCATCAGAGTTTAATAATTTGTGGCATTTCTATATCTCTGCAGTTGCATGAACAAACAAGGGTATCTGGGAGTGAGTCCCCCTAAGCAGTGGTGCATGAGGATGTGTAGTCCTCCACAAAATTATTTTACAAGGTTTTAACTAATTGAAGGTGTGACCATTTTTTTTCTTCCAGTTGAACTTATATCTTGGTTGAAACAGGAAAATGTATAGTTTCATAGAAAATAGGCTGCCTGCCTTTGTGGACCATTTTAAGCCTAGTCAATTTCCTCTTAGAATCAAACTGTATACCTCCTGACTGTGAGGTAAACACCTTAACCATTATGCCAACCACTAACCAGTATGGAAGCAGTACAGACATAACAGTCAATAAGAAAATCAATGTATAATAGGGTCATAGATTATTACTAGGCTAACTGTCCTTATGGACTATTTTAAGCCTAGCCAATTACCCCATGTAAGAATCAAACCCTGCACCTTGGGTCTGTAAGGTAAACACCTTAACCATTATGCCAATCTCCCACCCAGAATGGTGTGTTACCACCATGCATGTCACTGGCAAGTCTTAAACCCAGGACCCTATGCACTGCAGTCAGAGCAACATACCACTATGCCAAATCAGCATTTTTTTTCTTAAGTATAGAATGATGCAGAGACAGCAGTACTACAGAGAATATCTTGGTATAATGAAAATAAAAATGGAATGTGTATATATATATATATATATATATATATATATATATGTGTGTGTGTGTGTGTGTGTGTGTGTGTGTGTGTGTTTATATATTTGTACGTCAAGTCAAGTTTTATATAGTTTAGATAGATAGGAGTAAGCAGGAAAATAAATGTTTGACTGAAAAGGCAATGTTAGTGAAGTATGCGAGATCACATTATTGTGGTTAATGTCTGTCTGACCGTTCTCGAGTAAAGATTAATGCTGGAGCAAGGTGAGGGGATAGATTTAATGTTATGCCTGTTTGGTGTTGTTTATGTTCTGCAACATTTTGTCTTATTTAGTCGTACTGATAGGGGAATGTGTTTTTAGTGACATAATGTGTAGGGTTGGGTTTAGGGGCAACAGTCGGATTGGGGTACATACCGCTTAACCTCTTAGAGCAAGAAATCTGGACAAAGCCATAAACAATGGGGGGGGGGCAAAGACCCAAAAATAGGGACACGTTATAAATATTGCTCCTACAAACTTAGAAAGTTGATAGAATAAAATTACCATGAATTTTCAGAAGTGTATGATGTCTGAAACTCAAATGTCTGTCATTATTTTTTGACTTCAGCCTTCAATGATTAGCCAGTGATGTGCCAGAAAACCATAATTTTATGAGAAACAGACCAAAAAATATGAGGAAAAATTTGGACATTCTGCGAAAATCTGTAGATGCTGCACAGGTTGGTGGGTGGATGGGGGGGGCAAAACAGTCTACAGCCTCACGTTTTTGTGGTAGATTAAACAGTAGAATTTTCTGCACAGTGAAATGCATCAGTAGGCAGGATTTATAATATAAAGAGCTGCTTGTGGCATAGATATTCATAGATGATTACAGTTGCTTTACCTAACATATACATATAGTTGCCTGGATACTTGCTGTCTCGCCTGCTGATTTCTGACTTCTATTCCCAGTTATACCACGTGACTAAGGCAGTTAAACTCACTATCTACTGTGCTACTATACTACTAATTGCCTCGTGTGTTATACTAATATCACTTCATTGCATTACAATTGTTGTCCATTATAAATTCATGATTTATTACTGTAAGGTAATGTGCTGTTTTTCATAGTTCTGGTTGAGTCTTGGGATAAGCCTAAGAATGGTCCAGATAGGTCCAGTGTTCTACCTCAGTCAACAAATAAATACATTTACAGTTTTCAAAAGAAGCACAGGTAAAGCAAGTTATAGATGTTGAGGAATTCAGCAACATTACTGCAAATGTCAAATTAAGGTTTATAAGTGTGGACTATTTAGTCACACTGAGAAAGTTCATAGAAAAGTACAGCTTTCAGGAGAACATTTAAAAAGGTATTTGACCAAATCCAAGTTTAAGATGTTCAAAATAAACAGTGTTACCTTTGTACAGGGAGCTGAGAAGCAAAATATGAGAAACCATTCTGAAGGAAATTATTCATTGCATAATGTGAAATAATGGATATAACAAAGCTGTTATGTTATCTTGCATACAAGGAAAGTGACTGGAGAAGGTGTTTTATCTGAAATGAGCACAGGTTACAATATCACTGAGTTGAAAACTGTAGAAAATGCAAAAGTCACAGAAAAAAGTGTAAAATGGCAAAATTTGAAGAATGTAAGATAGCTTTGAAAACGTCCAAGTTGCAAGTGCATTCAAAACCAAATTAATAAATCAAAGAAAATAATGATTGAATGAATGACTGCTGTTTTGCATATACATATTGGTATGTTTGAAGATGAACCAGCCACACTGAAGGGAACCATTATAGAGCTACATGTGAATGGCATTGTACTTCCAGTATCGGGACATATACTTTGAAAACAAGTGCAGAAGCATAGGTAATAAATGAATAAATAAAGTTTTAAAAAATAAATAAATAAAATAATCCTTAAAGGGACAATCCCAGAGTCTAAAATTCTGACCCAAAGAAACTTGTCCTGATACCTCCAAGTAGTTACAATCCACTTACCACAACATCATCAACCCTTTTCCTGGTTTCAGTTTATTCTATGTAGCCCTGTTTTCATACCCTCTGGTAAACACGATTAACAGTCTTCAGTTCCTGTCAAGGCTTTCAGTCCCTGATCACTGGGATACAATAACATTATTATGTTAAACACTCCACCTCCCATCAACCCCTCCTTCCTTTCCATAAATCCTTTCTTTTCCTTCCTCCCCTCTTTAAACTACTTCTTCTTTTTCCTGTTTAACTTCAAATCCCACTCATTTCTCTTAACGTTTGCATTCTTCTATCTTTAGTCTAGAAAGATCTACCTACCAACTACCTAAACTACACTGCAAGCACCCACTGCAGCTAGACTAACTCTATTTAGAACAATACCTCTAGCCTTCCAACATTTCAACTAGATATTCTAACCAACTTGCTTCCTAAAGCTGTCAATGATTTCATAATTTCAAACCTAACTGCTTTTACACCATTCAAGCTGTCTTCAAACACTGCAAACTTTTCACCTGTTTGTAAATGAAATGACCGTGTTGCCTACAACTGTCAAAGGCTTTTACTTTGTAATTCTCAAATGAAAATGTTAATGAAACATTTTACTTTCTATTTTTAAGTCACAAATGTTTACTTTGTACTTCTGTAATGTAAATGTAAATCAAATGACCATTGTACTAATGCTCTATGAAATGTTTTATATATTAACTGTACTTGTTTGTGGAGCTTTTCTCCCTAGGCTTCCACTGAAAATGGGTTCCTGACCCAATCAGACTTTCCCAGTCAACAAATACCAAATACAATAAATAAATAAATATTACATTTTTGTTTCTGTTTGTGGTGGGGGGTGGTAGGCAAGACACTCAATGTTTACTTTTTATGAACACTTCAAAAAGCGTATCTTAATTGTTGAGCTCTTTATTTCCTTTATTTATTATGCCTAGCATAACTGTGAGCAGTATAGTCAAAAAAGTACAGTTTAGAGAATTCATACTAAATCTTAGTTGTCTATTGACGTATTCCCCTTATTCCACATAAAGCAATCTCAAAATTAGTATGTTTTATCTATCACAGGTTGCTGTACTGTGTATTCTCCACGGTGGCAGAAGGTTTTGGACTTCTTTGTTTAAAATTAATTTACTGCTTGCATCACACATATTTAACAGTAGTTCAGAAAACCATTACATTTGGTTAGTATTCCTAACCTACTCAGCACAGATCCTCATGGTGGCCAGCAGAGTAATCCAAGCTTTAGAGAGCTGAAAAAGCGACTTTACCTGATTTAAGTATATTTTTTTGCTGATACATTGTTATTGTTTATTCTGCATTTATTCTGTTATTGCACTTGGTTTCTCAGTTTGTTACTTTTAAAATCTGTAACTGTTGCAAATTGTTTGTGTAGGCTGTGATAGCCGATTTATAGCATTTATAAGTGTTTACTGTATCTGTTTCTGCTTGTTTTCTGAAAAAAAAAAAAAAATCTCTTGTTTTCCCGCCTTACTGAGCTAGAATAGTCCAGTTTCAGAGCTTGCTGATCCCTGGACTTTGTTTGCAGTTCCTGTTACTGATTCTTTGCCTAATTTGGAAGAGAGGAAGTTCCCTTGCTTACCAGTGGGAGTGGGAAGCATTGAGCTGCCTGTTGGTCCAGTTTTGTGAGGTTTCAGCCAGTAACTTGTAGTTTATTGGTTATTTTGGGCCAGTTCCTAGCTTCTTTAAGCCCCCTGATATAAAACACGCTAAACGCGCGTTTTTTAGCTTGTACCTACTCAGCACAGATCCTCGTGGTGGCCAGCAGAGTAATCCAAGCTTCAGAGAGCTAAAAAAGCGACTTTATCTGATTTAAGTATATTTTTTGTGGCTTTCCACTTCTATTTATCTAGCAACTGTATTTCGCCTGCTTGCTGATACATTGTTATTGTTTATTCTGCATTTATTCTGTTATTGCACTTGGTTTCTCAGTTTGTTACTTTTAAAATCTGTAACTGTTGCAAATTGTTTGTGTAGGCTGTGATAGCCGATTTATAGCATTTATAAGTGTTTACTGTATCTGTTTCTGCTTGTTTTCTGAAAAAAAATAAATAAATAAATATCTCTTGTTTTCCCGCCTTACTAAGCTAGAATAGTCCAGTTTCAGAGCTTGCTGATCCCTGGACTTTGTTTGCAGTTCCTGTTACTGATTCTTTGCCTAATTTGGAAGAGAGGAAGTTCCCTTGCTTACCAGTAGGAGTGGGAAGCATTGAGCTGCCTGTTGGTCCAGTTTTGTGAGGTTTCAGCCAGTAACTTGTAGTTTATTGGTCGTTTTGGGCCAGTTCCTAGCTTCTTTCAGCCCCCTGATATAAAACACGCTAAATGCGCGTTTTTAGCTTGTACCTACTCAGCACAGATCCTCGTGGTGGCCAGCAGAGTAATCCAAGCTTCAGAGAGCTAAAAAAGCGACTTTACCTGATTTAAGTATATTTTTTGTGGCTTTCCACTTCTATTTATCTAGCAACTGTATTTCGCCTGCTTGCTGATACATTGTTATTGTTTATTCTGCATTTATTCTGTTATTGCACTTGGTTTCTCAGTTTGTTACTTTTAAAATCTGTAACTGTTGCAAATTGTTTGTGTAGGCTATGATAGCCAATTTATAGCATTTATAAGTGTTTACTGTATCTGTTTCTGCTTGTTTTCTGAAAAAAAAAAATCTCTTGTTTTCCCGCCTTACAGAGCTAGAATAGTCCAGCTTCAGAGCTTGCTGATCCTTGGACTTTGTTTGCAGTTCCTGTTACTGATTCTTTGCCTAATTTGGAAGAGAGGAAGTTCCCTTGCTTACCAGTGGGAGTGGGAAGCATTGAGCTGCCTGTTGGTCCAGTTTTGAGAGGTTTCAGCCAGTAACTTGTAGTTTATTGGTCATTTTGGGCCAGTTCCTAGCTTCTTTCAGCCCCCTGATATAAAACACGCTAAACGCGCGTTTTTTAGCTTGTACCTACTCAGCACAGATCCTCGTGGTGGCCAGCAGAGTAATCCAAGCTTCAGAGAGCTAAAAAAGCGACTTTACCTGATTTAAGTATATTTTTGTGGCTTTCCACTTCTATTTATCTAGCAACTGTATTAAGCCTGCTTGCTGATACATTGTTATTGTTTATTCTGCATTTATTCTGTTACTGCACTTGGTTTCTCAGTTTGTTACTTTTAAAATCTGTAACTGTTGCAAATTGTTTGTGTAGGCTGTGATAGCCGATTTATAACATTTATAAGTGTTTACTGTATCTGTTTCTGCTTGTTTTCTGAAAAAAAAAATATATATATCTCTTGTTTTCCCGCCTTACTGAGCTAGATTAGTCCAGTTTCAGAGCTTGCTGATCCCTGGACTTTGTTTGCAGTTCCTGTTACTGATTCTTTGCCTAATTTGGAAGAGAGGAAGTTCCCTTGCTTACCAGTGGGAGTGGGAAGCATTGAGCTGCCTGTTGGTCCAGTTTTGTGAGGTTTCAGCCAGTAACTTGTAGTCTATTGGTCGTTTTGGGCCAGTTCCTAGCTTCTTTCAGCCCCCTGATATAAAACACGCTAAACGTGCGTTTTTTAGCTTGTACCTACTCAGCACAGATCCTTGTGGTGGCCAGCAGAGTAATCCAAGCTTCAGAGAGCTAAAAAAGCGACTTTACCTGATTTAAGTATATTTTTTGTGGCTTTCCACTTCTATTTATCTAGCAACTGTATTTCGCCTGCTTGCTGATACATTGTTATTGTTTATTCTGCATTTATTCTGTTATTGCACTTGGTTTCTCAGTTTGTTACTTTTAAAATCTGTAACTGTTGCAAATTGTTTGTGTAGGCTGTGATAGCCGATTTATAGCATTTATAAGTGTTTACTGTATCTGTTTCTGCTTGTTTTCTGAAAAAAAATATCTCTTGTTTTCCCGCCTTACTGAGCTAGAATAGTCCAGTTTCAGAGCTTGCTGATCCCTGGACTTTGTTTGCAGTTCCTGTTACTGATTCTTTGCCTAATTTGGAAGAGAGGAAGTTCCCTTGCTTACCAGTGGGAGTGGGAAGCATTGAGCTGCCTGTTGGTCCAGTTTTGTGAGGTTTCAGCCAGTAACTTGTAGTTTATTGGTCGTTTTGGGCCAGTTCCTAGCTTCTTTCAGCCCCCTGATATAAAACACGCTAAACGCGCGTTTTTTAGCTTGTACCTACTCAGCACAGATCCTCGTGGTGGCCAGCAGAGTAATCCAAGCTTCAGAGAGCTAAAAAAGCGACTTTACCTGATTTAAGTATATTTTTGTGGCTTTCCACTTCTATTTATCTAGCAACTGTATTTCGCCTGCTTGCTGATACATTGTTATTGTTTATTCTGCATTTATTCTGTTATTGCACTTGGTTTCTCAGTTTGTTACTTTTAAAATCTGTAACTGTTGCAAATTGTTTGTGTAGGCTGTGATAGCCGATTTATAGCATTTATAAGTGTTTACTGTATCTGTTTCTGCTTGTTTTCTGAAAAAAAAAAAAAATAAATATCTCTTGTTTTCCCACCTTACTGAGCTAGAATAGTCCAGTTTCAGAGCTTGCTGATCCCTGGACTTTGTTTGCAGTTCCTGTTACTGATTCTTTGCCTAATTTGGAAGAGAGGAAGTTCCCTTGCTTACCAGTGGGAGTGGGAAGCATTGAGCTGCCTGTTGGTCCAGTTTTGTGAGGTTTCAGCCAGTAACTTGTAGTTTATTGGTCGTTTTGGGCCAGTTCCTAGCTTCTTTCAGCCCCCTGATATAAAACACGCTAAACGCGCGTTTTTAGCTTGTACCTACTCAGCACAGATCCTCGTGGTGGCCAGCAGAGTAATCCAAGCTTCAGAGAGCTAAAAAAGCGACTTTACCTGATTTAAGTATATTTTTGTGGCTTTCCACTTCTATTTATCTAGCAACTGTATTTCGCCTGCTTGCTGATACATTGTTATTGTTTATTCTGCATTTATTCTGTTATTGCACTTGGTTTCTCAGTTTGTTACTTTTAAAATCTGTAACTGTTGCAAATTGTTTGTGTAGGCTGTGATAGCCGATTTATAGCATTTATAAGTGTTTACTGTATCTGTTTCTGCTTGTTTTCTGAAAAAAAAAAAATAAATATCTCTTGTTTTCCCGCCTTACTGAGCTAGAATAGTCCAGTTTCAGAGCTTGCTGATCCCTGGACTTTGTTTGCAGTTCCTGTTACTGATTCTTTGCCTAATTTGGAAGAGAGGAAGTTCCCTTGCTTACCAGTGGGAGTGGGAAGCATTGAGCTGCCTGTTGGTCCAGTTTTGTGAGGTTTCAGCCAGTAACTTGTAGTTTATTGGTCGTTTTGGGCCAGTTCCTAGCTTCTTTCAGCCCCCTGATATAAAACACGCTAAACACGCGTTTTTTAGCTTGTACCTACTCAGCACAGATCCTCGTGGTGGCCAGCAGAGTAATCCAAGCTTCAGAGAGCTAAAAAAGCGACTTTACCTGATTTAAGTATATTTTTGTGGCTTTCCACTTCTATTTATCTAGCAACTGTATTTCGCCTGCTTGCTGATACATTGTTATTGTTTATTCTGCATTTATTCTGTTATTGCACTTGGTTTCTCAGTTTGTTACTTTTAAAATCTGTAACTGTTGCAAATTGTTTGTGTAGGCTGTGATAGCCGATTTATAGCATTTATAAGTGTTTACTGTATCTGTTTCTGCTTGTTTTCTGAAAAAAAAAAAAAATATATCTCTTGTTTTCCCGCCTTACTGAGCTAGAATAGTCCAGTTTCAGAGCTTGCTGATCCCTGGACTTTGTTTGCAGTTCCTGTTACTGATTCTTTGCCTAATTTGGAAGAGAGGAAGTTCCCTTGCTTACCAGTGGGAGTGGGAAGCATTGAGCTGCCTGTTGGTCCAGTTTTGTGAGGTTTCAGCCAGTAACTTGTAGTTTATTGGTCGTTTTGGGCCAGTTCCTAGCTTCTTTCAGCCCCCTGATATAAAACACGCTAAACGCGCGTTTTTTAGCTTGTACCTACTCAGCACAGATCCTCGTGGTGGCCAGCAGAGTAATCCAAGCTTCAGAGAGCTAAAAAAGCGACTTTACCTGATTTAAGTATATTTTTGTGGCTTTCCACTTCTATTTATCTAGCAACTGTATTTCGCCTGCTTGCTGATACATTGTTATTGTTTATTCTGCATTTATTCTGTTATTGCACTTGGTTTCTCAGTTTGTTACTTTTAAAATCTGTAACTGTTGCAAATTGTTTGTGTAGGCTGTGATAGCCGATTTATAGCATTTATAAGTGTTTACTGTATCTGTTTCTGCTTGTTTTCTGAAAAAAAATATATATCTCTTGTTTTCCCGCCTTACTGAGCTAGAATAGTCCAGTTTCAGAGCTTGCTGATCCCTGGACTTTGTTTGCAGTTCCTGTTACTGATTCTTTGCCTAATTTGGAAGAGAGGAAGTTCCCTTGCTTACCAGTGGGAGTGGGAAGCATTGAGCTGCCTGTTGGTCCAGTTTTGTGAGGTTTCAGCCAGTAACTTGTAGTTTATTGGTCGTTTTGGGCCAGTTCCTAGCTTCTTTCAGCCCCCTGATATAAAACACGCTAAACGCGCGTTTTTTAGCTTGTACCTACTCAGCACAGATCCTCGTGGTGGCCAGCAGAGTAATCCAAGCTTCAGAGAGCTAAAAGCGACTTTACCTGATTTAAGTATATTTTTTTGTGGCTTTCCACTTCTATTTATCTAGCAACTGTATTTCGCCTGCTTGCTGATACATTGTTATTGTTTATTCTGCATTTATTCTGTTATTGCACTTGGTTTCTCAGTTTGTTACTTTTAAAATCTGTAACTGTTGCAAATTGTTTGTGTAGGCTGTGATAGCCGATTTATAGCATTTATAAGTGTTTACTGTATCTGTTTCTGCTTGTTTTCTGAAAAAAAAAATATCTCTTGTTTTCCCGCCTTACTGAGCTAGAATAGTCCAGTTTCAGAGCTTGCTGATCCCTGGACTTTGTTTGCAGTTCCTGTTACTGATTCTTTACCTAATTTGGAAGAGAGGAAGTTCCCTTGCTTACCAGTGGGAGTGGGAAGCATTGAGCTGCCTGTTGGTCCAGTTTTGTGAGGTTTCAGCCAGTAACTTGTAGTTTATTGGTCGTTTTGGGCCAGTTCCTAGCTTCTTTCAGCCCCCTGATATAAAACACGCTAAACGCGCGTTTTTTAGCTTGTACCTACTCAGCACAGATCCTCGTGGTGGCCAGCAGAGTAATCAAGCTTCAGAGAGCTAAAAAAGCGACTTTACCTGATTTAAGTATATTTTTGTGGCTTTCCACTTCTATTTATCTAGCAACTGTATTTCGCCTGCTTGCTGATACATTGTTATTGTTTATTCTGCATTTATTCTGTTATTGCACTTGGTTTCTCAGTTTGTTATTTTTAAAATCTGTAACTGTTGCAAATTGTTTGTGTAGGCTGTGATAGCCGATTTATAGCATTTATAAGTGTTTACTGTATCTGTTTCTGCTTGTTTTCTGAAAAAAATAAAATATCTCTTGTTTTCCCGCCTTACTGAGCTAGAATAGTCCAGTTTCAGAGCTTGCTGATCCCTGGACTTTGTTTGCAGTTCCTGTTACTGATTCTTTGCCTAATTTGGAAGAGAGGAAGTTCCCTTGCTTACCAGTGGGAGTGGGAAGCATTGAGCTGCCTGTTGGTCCAGTTTTGTGAGGTTTCAGCCAGTAACTTGTAGTTTATTGGTCATTTTGGGCCAGTTCCTAGCTTCTTTCAGCCCCCTGATATAAAACACGGTAGCAGCGTTTGCTGATTTAAGCGCGATTTAGCGTGATTTAGCGCGGAGCTGCTACCGTTGCACACTAGGGCAGCGCCGGTTAAGCAGATTTAAACTATTAGGGCTACCTAAAGTCCACTCTTCAAATTTTCCCTTAAAACTACCTTCCTCGAACTATACTACTGATCTAATCAGCATATCCTATAGCTAAAAAGATCATCTCTACCTGACTCCGAGTAGCCTATTCTGTATCTGTCAAACCTAGCACTTGCTCCTACAGTACTTATCACCGTGATACAGCACTCTTGTTATAGATAGTACCCCAAAAAGGCGAACCCCATTTCTCGGACACCCACATCCCCCGGAATCTCTTTTAAAGTTTTTGTCTATTCCTTCTAGCATGTCGAGGGATCAGTTGCTAGTGTCCTCTCCTGCTCAGCTGGTGAACCTGGGAATATTGAGGCAATGTTACAATTGCCTCATGTACACTGAACAACCCTCTCCTCCTCCCACAAAACACAAATACATGCGAGAGATGCAACTATACAGCCAAACTGGAGGCTGAGCTCTCTCAACATAGGACTGGCAAGACCAGACAGGAGGAGAAGGTTACCACACACACTATAGACCCAGTCTCACATAGTACCATCACAACCTCAAATCATACACATAAACACACAAAGACATACTCGGAGGCTCTGATCAAAATCTACCAAAACAGCAGAGGCCACCAAAGCAGACACCCAAACAACCACCACCTCAGAACACAACACCTGCAACACATAGACCTCACAGTCAGAGTGTCAAACAGTCACAGCCCTTAAGGCCAAACACAATGCCAGACACACTAGTCATTGGTGACTCCATAGTCAGACACACTGGCGTCCGCTCACCAGACTGAGTAAGGAGAGAGTTACAGTAAGCTGCCTGTCGGGCGCTAGAATCCGCCACATAACGCAAGCACTCAGGTCTCTCAACAGCAGGTACAAATACGACTCAGTCATTGTCCACGCTGGTGTAAGCGACCTGAGATGTACCTCCTTGGACTACATGAAAAGAGACATTGAGGAGCTCTCTGATTATGTAGCCCAGGCAGGTATGACCCTGACCTTGAGCAGTATCCTACCTTCACCAAGAATGATGCCACAATACAGAGATAAGATGATCAGCTTTAACAATTGGCTTAAACTCTGGTGTCATTCAAAGGGGATCAATGTCTGTCTGCCTGGGATGACATGCTGGACAAGCCACGCTGCCAAGGGATGGTTTGCACCTGTCACCCCTGGGATTCGGATATTGGCAAAGGCTCTTGCCACCCCATAGTGCCTTTTTTAGGCAAGGCTCAAATTCTAAACCTACCACCCTAGAACACAAAAAGGAAAAAACTAAGGGTAATGCTGCTCAATGCCAGAAGTCTAAATCTCAAAATGCACGACTCGAGGCCCTTCTCAGTATGGAGAACATCGATGTCTGTGCTGTGACAGAAACCTGGTTCAAGGCTCCTGAGAGCACCCCAGCACTAACAGGTTTTACCTCATATCATGCGTTCCGCCCCAAAATCCGGACAATACCAAGAAAGGAGGGGTATCCATATTCATCAAGGACACCCACACCTCAAGACTGGTGGCAACGCATGATGCATCGGAGACCATCCAGGTGCAATTAACCATAGGCAAGACTGCTCTGCAAATTGTAGCATGTTACAGGCCACCCTCACAAACTCAGGAACCTCACATGGCCTTCCTGAAAACACTGGAGGGATAAATGTATCTCCAAACACCATCATACTAGGTGACTTCAATTACCCTAATATAGACTGGGAACACTACTCAAGCCCAAACACCCTAGCCCAAAAGTTCCTGGAATTCATAAACTCAAATGCCATGGAACAACTAGTCACCATCCCCACAAGAGGAGAAAACATACTTGATCTCATCATCACGAACATGGGAGCACAATGTTCAACACCGGAAGTATACCCCTCACTGGTGAGATCAGATCACAAACTAATCTTGCTGGAGGTCCTCATCCCACCCCCACCTGAAATAAAAAAGACCACAGTAAAAAACTTCTCGAAAGCCGACTTCACACTTCTAAAGACTAGTGTGGTCTCCTTTAAGGCCCCCGAGCCGGCGGAAAACAGTACTCAAGCCGCTGAATCACTTACAAATGCCTTCTACCAGCACCTGCAGGACTGCATGGATAAGGCAATCCCAAGCAAAACAAAGACTCTTTGTACCAAGGGCAAGCGTCCAGTCTGGTGGACCCCAGCCATAAACAAACTCTACAACAAAAGGAGGAAGCTACTACAAGATAGAGCAAAATCCTTAAAAGGTAAAACACCTTTGATCACTATAAGTAAAAAACTAAGAGCTCTCATAAAATCATCCAAAGCAAATTTTGAGAGAAAAATAGCTAAAGACTCAAAAGACAATCATAAGGCCTTCTTTAGCTATGTTAGAAACCTGGGAGGAAACTCCCAGATATGCTCAGAACTAGTTCAAAATGATGTAAAGATTACTGATCCTACAGACATTGCCAACATACTGGCTGACAGGTTCAGTGCAAACTTCTCCCCCCCAAAAGGAGAGATATCTATACCAAATGGTTGCAGCCCCCCAAACATCTCTAACGCCCAAGTGAGAACTGCTCTCTCCAAAGCAAAAAACACAGCATCCATGGGACCTGATGGTGTCCCAGGCTGTGTGCTCCACGAACTCAACGAGGAATTAAACCCACAGCTAGGACAGCTGTTTAATCATAGTCTCACCTCTGGATACGTGGCCAGGGGGTGGCGCACTGCGGCTGTGGTCCCACTTCACAAAGGCGGTGCCTGCACCGGCCTTGGAAATTACCGCCCATTAGCTTGACAAGCCTTATCTGCAAAGCCATGGAGAGGATCATAATGGACCTCATAAATAAAGACATAGGGAATTTGCAGACTTTGGATCCAACCCAGTTTGGCTTTGTCAAAGGCAGATCATGCCTTTTAAACTTGGTTGACTTTTGAAACAGTCACCAAAGCCATTGATGAGGGAAAGGCAGTCCATACAGCCTACCTCGATCTGGCGAAGGCCTTCAATACAATACCCCACTCGGGTATCATTGAAAAACTCATCAGCTTAAATGTTAACCCATACATCACAAGATGGGTTGCAAACTGGCTGAGTGACAGAACCCACAGGGTCAGAGTTGCTGGCGCCATGTCAGACTCAAAGCCTGTCACAAGTGGTGTCCCACAGGGCTCAGTCCTGGGCCCACTCTTGTTTGGCATCTACTTTTCCGAAGTACAAGAAAACACAGGAGGGTTATGGCTGACAAAGTTTGCAGATGACTGCAAACTGGGCGCCGTAGTCGAAAACACATCTGACACAGATATCCTTCAGAAGGGTCTCACAGAAGCGGATAACTGGTGCCAGAGCCATGGCCTAAAGTTAAATGCCAAAAAATGCATAGTCATACCCTTCGGGAAAAACAAGGTTACCCCTAGCTACCATATAGGTGGTAATCCTCTGAGCACAGAAGAGGTTATCAGGGACCTGGGGACCCAGGTTGACAGTAGCCTGTCATTCGACACCCATGTAGCTAAAGTAGTTAGGAAGACCTTCTACATTGCCCACCTTATCATGAAGGGATTCACATCTAGATCAAGGGAGGTCATAGTCTCCCTATACTCATCACTCATCAGACCAATGATTGAGTACAATGCCCCATTCGGAATGTATCTGACCCGACACTTGCAGCAGCTGGAGAGGCCACAAAAGTTCCTCACCAAAAGGATAAAGGGTCTCAAAATCTGTCCTATGCTGCCCGACTGAAAGAACTCCAGCTCTATTCAGTCACTTACCGCTTGCTCAGAGGTGACCTTTGCCTGACATACAAGGCCATGTCAAACCCAGATTTGATGAATATGCTTCACCTCAAAAAAATCTAGATCCGTCAGAGCCACAAGGGCGGGAGACTTAAACCTCGACACGGCTATTAATAGGGCGTGCTGGAGGGATAGATTCATCACCCAAAGACTCCCTATGCTGTGGAACAAAATCCCGGTATATGTGAGGCAGAGCACCTCGCTGGCCTTGTTCAAGAGAAATCTTGACCAATGGATGGGAGATCGCAGATATACCCCAGGGATTACCTCAGTGTCACTGCTCGACAGAGGCACAGCAAAATAATGGGTATAGTTCCCCATACTAAAGGGGTGGCGTAAGCCACAAAACTATGGGCTAGGCTTGTAAATGCCCTCAGGCAGATAGCCTAGTATGAACCTATGAACCTATGAACCTATTCAGAGATCAAAAAACAAAACATGAAATAAAAGAAGACTGCTTCTACTGCTGTTTGAAACATGCATCATTCTGATGTTTTCTATGGAGCAAGTGGCAGTCATGCATATCATAGCACTTAGCTAGCATTCATAAATCTGCACAAAATACATTGTGAAATGAAATGAACACAAAAGTCCATGTAATAATGTTTTAACTTTCCACTGCTCATATGCTTTCCTGCAAGTGAGGTCATAAAATTCCTGAAAGGCTACCCTTCGCTGAAGATAAAAAGCACAGGTGAAACTAATGAATGACTCAGTGAGAGCTGTTGTGAGTACAACTGCAATTTGAGATGGAATTTGACCAAGACCATTGAAACTTCCTATAAGCAACCCTCCCCCAACCCCCACAGCCAAAGCTGGGGCATGCTCAGAAAGCCAGATCAAAAATGTAAACAAAGACCAGAATCAGAACGAAAAATCTCTGAAACTGTCCCTTTAAGGCCTTCAGACTAGGTTGTACCACTGTTGTTGTAATAAAGCCAAATCACCTTGGCAGGATCTGTGGTGACTACAGGCTTACTCTGAACAAACAGTGTAGCATGCTCGGTATTCCAACTCCAAAGATAGACATTCGTTTTCTTGTTAGCATTATTGAATGGTGATCATAAGTCATTCGAGTAAGTGCCTCATCCAGTTTGTACTCACGATTTTGACAGCGGTGTAGCTCACCAGTAATCACGGTGGTGGTGCTGCAGTAGCATTGTCGCCTCACAGTAAGACGCTGTCTGGTTCGATTCTCAGCTAGAGCGTCTTCTGCGTAGAGACATGCGTGAATGGGCGTACCTTCGTTGAAGGTTGTGCGTCAGGGCTGGCAACTCGGCACGTAAAAATCAACTGCCAATCATTAGCGGACCGGAGTTCCGTTGTGGCGACCCCTAACCGGGAATAGCCGAAAGACACATACTTGCCTTTCATAGTGAAAGATCAGAAGGGATGTGGCTTGTATTCTTGTTCCAGGTAATTGGATACTTTATCAGTACCTATGCTGCAGTATAGCATAACAGGGTGTTGTAGTACTTATGCTACAGTGCAGCATAACAGGGTGCTGTAGTACTTATGCTGCAGTGCAGTGTAACAGGGTTCTGTATTCCTCAATGTGCCATCTTCAGCTGAGATATTAAACCAACGTCTTGTCTGCCTGAGTTTGGTGGTAGCTTGGTGGATTTAAAAGATTCCATGACACTTATCGTAAAAAGAGTAGGGCAATTTCCCTAATGTCCTGGCCAATTTTCCTGTAATCGTTATGAATACCACCTCGGGTCTCCCCTGCAAAGAGGACACTGGCCTAATGAGAATAGTATAGTCAAGAAAACATAAAAAATGATAATATCCCATTTATTTTAGTATATTTAGAATTTCATACTGAGTTATTGCAAACTGCAGTAGTATACAGTAACACAGTGAAACTATATGATTTTAAGACAAATAGCTAATTGACTGTGAGGATTGTCTGAGTAGGTGAATTGGTCATCTTGGAAACCTCTTCAACTCTGCCGTGTAAATGTTTCATCTCCCAATCTCTTGCTTATATTTATCAAGGGTACTCAGAGATTCAGGATGCATGGATAGGGTTAAAAAGGCCTCAGTGATCATTAGCCTAGTACACACCTATGAGCCTAAGAACCTGCAAAGTAGGCTACAAGTGCAAGGGTTGATGCAATCTGGATGTACTATAGTAAATCAACCAGAATGTCTTTAAAAAGTGGGAGGAAACTAGAGTACCAGCAGAAAAACTATACAGACATGGAGTGAACATGCAGTCTCCACATAGACAGTAATAAGAGATCAGGGCTGAACCCCAGACCTAAGACCTTTAATACTTAAGCACTAAGCTTCAGTGCTGCTCTATATGGGCCTGGGGAAATTGGATATCTGGAAGGGTAATGGATGTAGTTGGTTCTATGTCTTGTACTTTTCATCTGGATAATTGAATAATTGTGTGATGGCATTTTAGTTTAATTCTGGAAAGGAAGCAATAGATGTTTACTTTTGAGAAAGCATGACACGACAGAATGCTGGTTGACTGCCTTAAATCCAGAGAAGTGAAGAATTCTTCCTGTGGTAATGGATGTACCTGCGACTGTGAGTATCACAGAGCCAAGAGAAGATATTGATGGTGCTGTTCTGCAATCCTCTGACAAAGTACTCCAAACAACACCATGAGGGGAACAGAGAACAACTGAAATGTGCCACATCTGCCTCCTCAACCAGAGATGAGGATGTCTACTCACCCTGGAAGGACATATGTTCTTAGGTAATTACTAAACTAATCACCTCACAGAGCCTTTTTAAGCCTCGCCATACTTTCCAAAGATGAGAATCAAACCCTGTACCTTGTGCCTGTAAGGTAAATGCCTTAAGCATTAAGCCATCTCCCAGTTTTTTTGTATATCTTAATGGCTATAATACATACATTGTCCTTGCAAGATGTGAGTACTATAAATCTGTTTTTTAGGGGAAATGTGGAAATAAGCATTGCAAGAGACTGTGACTGAGTTCTTTGTTTTCCTAGTGCTTGCTGTGTTTCATAAGGTGTACTTCCGTGAACTAGATTTTGCTGTGATGCCATTATTGGTTATAATAACAAAACTTACAATTGTATTGGTCCTTTTAAGTTATCTGTGTTTTAGACTTACAATATACTTTGGATATCACATGCCAGTCTAAAGTACAACATTTTAAAGACAAACCAAAAAATGCAAAAAAACGTATCTAGGAGGCAAAAACTTCATGAAGTGAATACAGAGAAATAGGAGCAACCAAACGCTAAGTAAAAAGATTTGGCTTGTCACATCAAATGCCCTAATAGTAAGCAGGTATTGTGACACCAGTAAAAAAGGCTTATGGAAACCAAAATATATAGGAAACTGCATCATGATCAAAAACAAGAAATATTGTTAGTAAGACCTCATCTGGAATTTGAAAGCAATTTTGGGAACTTAGTTTGCATAAAGATTTACAGAAATAGGTCTTGAACTACCACTAGTCATATAAAGATAGACTAGAATATATTTATAGGCATAATCTTAAAGAATGAATGCAGTGGAGAGGGATGACATTACAGAAATATTAAAGTACTTTTACTGAATCTAAATAGTCCAAGTGGTAACTGTCTGTATACCAAGAAGAAGAGACATTTTGAATTTACATTCTAAAAGGCTTAAGGGAGACACAAAGAATTAATACATCATGTAAAGGGTTGCAGGTAGTTGGAACAGTCCTTTTAGTAGATTCGGGTGGTCTGTCTTTCAGATGCCCTCCAGTATTCCCAGCTGTGTCTTGCACCCAAACTTGCTAGTGTCTCCTATGATTCTTAGCCAGGAATGTCACATAAGTCACAAAATCAGAAAAAATGTAAAGCTATGTCTGTTGACTAGTAACTTAAGTGATAATAAAATATTTTTAAACACAGAGGGTACATTGACTTACAACAAGTTAAAACTGCATGTCTCACCTATTTATAAAGCATCTGTTATTATGGTTTGAAGTGATTGTCATAATAAAACATTTTAAGTTTATTGCATGAACCATACAGTATGGCAAAACCATTTAGAGGTTTATATATGTTTAAGTCTGGAAATAATGCACAGACATGAACCAAACCACTCATCTCCTTCCATCTGTGTCTGAAGGAACATTTAGCCCCCCCCCCCCCAAGCCCACCCACATAGTTCCTGTCACTGCAGTTCTTTCCATTTGCTACAGCATTATTATTTAAGAACATGTTTTTGTCTTCAGCAGTAATATAGGCCTCTGTATGACTTCTTATTGTTTTATTTTTTTTTCTGTTTTGTCTTTCTTACTGGCAGAACCTTGACATCTTCTTGCTGTCTGTATTGGGTGAAGAAGGATCACGACTGGTTGTTATCATACTTCTGAACCAGGGGGACATTTACTGGGTGTTTCACCCTCCCTTCGTATGGCAATATTCATGAGTTACAGCACAACACTATATGCTGAGATGTGTCTGCCCACCTAGCTTCAGCCAAGTTACCATACCCTTGTACTCAGACATTTGTCCTTTACCACTCCTAATCTGCATTAAATGTTGGGCAATACTTGCTCCCACTGCATATCTCCTTAGGCTCCTGCATTGTCACCTTCATGAGTAACCCTTCACCGGATGTACAGTTGCTGTCATTACAAAGCTGCTGGAGTTCCATGTAGAAGATGGCTTGGTGTTTTGCCCCTGAGCTAGCTTAAGCAGCGATGTTCTAACTATGCTGTACCCTTCAAATACTAGAGATGCAGTGCAGAGATTTTTGCAACATCTAGTTATCAGTCTCTCCTTTTAACTTCATGAATACTAAATCACAAAACTGTGCATGATTACAGGAGTGCAACTGTTTCACAGATTTAGCTAGTTACATACATGCATACCTGTGAAGCAAGATTCATTATATACATGACATTTTGCCGTTTCCCATGAAAAGAGGACAGTTCAACATACTGTGAGATTATTTTTAACAAAATGTGAAATAAATACAATGATTTTGCTGACTTTCTGTTCCAGTTTCCATTTATACCAGATGCATGTGTCATTTTGAAGCACAGTGATCTTCCAAATGTCTAAATGTTCGTCATTTTCCACTTTGGTTTTACCTTTATTGTAAGTGCTGTCTGTTAGAACCATAATGATCTCTTTTGGCGTGAAGGACCATGTAATAAACTGTGCAAACATTATTAGTGATACAAGTGGTACAGCGGTTAGCTTTTGTGGTCTGACAGCTGTTGGTTTTCTGGTGTGGCTCCTGGCTGTGGTGACGACTGTACAGGTGCTTTGTGCTCTCCCTTTGTCTATGCTGTTTATGCTCCAGACACTGTTTTTTCCCACATCCAAAAGATGTGCCATTAGGTGAAGTGGTGGGTCTCCAAATTGTCTACAGTTGTGCACGCAGCGTGTGAGCGAGTGTGCATATATGTCCAGTAATAGACTGGCATCATCTTCAGGATTAGTTTTCTGCCATATCCTCATTAACTACAGGAAACTGAGTGCAGCTTCTCCACAACCCTGAATAGAATAAATTGGGTATGTACAGTAAATCCCTATAATGCTTTCAGATTCAAAATTGAATAATCTATGCTTACCTTCCGGTGGTTAGGTTACAATTTTGCAGAGACCATTTTAATGTCTCTTTGAAATTAGGTTTCCTGTCTGGTGGTCCATCTTCTGAAGGTTTTGTAAGCTATAGCTGTTTAATTAGAAAGAACCAAAGGTGTTACTATATAGTACCCTTTGCAAAGAGTGACAGATGAGCTCTCCTTCTTGAGAACCTTCTCTCAGCACAACTTTAAAAGAACTACTTTGAGTTGGCAATGCTAATGTTAAAACCCAGTCGGAGTTTCATTTCTGTATTTGGAGAGCATGCTTTTTTGCTGCTGAGACTATACTGTGCATATTTGATTTTGTCTGTGGATGACTATATAACTTTATCTATATATCATTAAGGCACACTTCCCATAGTCTGACACATGGTGGAAGGATCACTATCCTCCACAAAAAAGCCATTGATATGCTTCCTAGATGTGTCACAAATACCTTCAGTGGTTGGCTGAGAATTATTAACTAGAAGCACCTCAAAATAGTCTATCTCTGTTTATCTACAATTGTATGATGAGGTCATATGTGAAATGCACATATCTCTGCTAAATGAAAATGAAATTACCATTCCAAATTCATTGCACAGAAAACTCACTGTAACTTTGGTCCATCTTACGCACAGTTCATTGTTCATCATGGGCAAACACATGCATACACACATGATGGGAGCAGCACACTGAAACTGTTATGCCAAAAGAGTAATGTAAAATAAGAATTCATGAATGCTTTGTCACATGATGCATCCATGCTCATGTAGCTAGATGTAATATTGCACACCACGGTGAACAGTGGTGTTCTGTTCAGGTGAAATCCTTAGTACCGTAGCAATCCCTTTTAAGTATATTGATACCTGTATGATATTCCATGTTCAATGCATTTAATTTTATTAGTAGAACTGGGCACCCCTCTGCCCAGTGTAAACTGAAAGTTCTCTCTAGTCTTTTTTTGGTGGGGTAGCTTGAATAACTGTCAAGCAAACCTGGTGCCTGTTTAGTAGAGATCACACCCACTGTAATCAGCCTTGATCTTTTTCTATATCATGAGCAGATTAAGTGTGACCAGATAGTGAATGTTGCAAAAAGTTGGAAGGGAGATATCAGGCAAATACTGCTTCTTTGAGTATGGGACACCATATCTGTGAGGTGTGCCACTTAAATAAAAAAAAAAATGACCTATAGATATATATACATGTGTGTGTCTGTGTGTGTGTGTGTGTGTGTGTGTGTGTGTGTGTGTGTGTGTGTGTGTGTGTGTGTGTGTGCGTGTGTGTGTGTGTGTATAGACAGATAGATAGGTAAAGATAAATTAAATATAAATATATGATTGTCCCATCATTAAGTGAACTGTCACAAGAACGAATACAAAAAAGCAATCTTTTTAAATTGAATCTAAAAGGATTGAACCAGGAAAACAATATTTTCTGCAGGAGCCAATCCCCCTGCACCCACCCACTCCCCCCATATTATATGTACCAACTTCAAGATCACACAACACTGGGATAAGGGCAAATATCTAGACCCTGCTGTTCCACGATCTTACACGGAATGCAGCCGAATGGCTGAAAAACAAGTCTGTAAGACCATTTGCTCTTATAAGTGTTGTCTTACAGAGTGCAATATATATATATATATATATATATATATATATATATATATATATATATATATTTATATATATATTCACACACACACAAACACACACACACACATATATATATATATATATATATATATATATATATATATATATATATATATAAAGTTCAACCACAAGACAAGCCCCCTGAGAAACAACATTAGAGGACCTTGTGATGCTTCTGAAGGTGCACACTATTTGATTCTCATCCAGGAATGCTAGAGCTGTAACTTGCTTTATTTAAAGTTGAAACTGGGGGCAGGCATCGTGTTCTTTGCACACTATACCTCTGCAGTTGTCTGCATAAGGTCTTAGCAAGGTGAGAACAGCACAATTTCTGCACTGTTGCAGGGAAGTAGGTATGAGCATCAGTACTGGAGAAGTTTATAAAGTGTGACAAAATAAAGCCTATTACTGAATGTCACATCTGCAGTCCCCTGCATATTGTTGGCTCTGAGTTAGCTGAGAACAGAGTTGGGAACTGCCGTACCCTATCCAGCTACGTGCCTCATACACCTCTTTACACATGTACATCCCTGCAGGTCAAGTGTAATCAGTTATTCACGTGAGATATCTTGCATGCAATAATTGCTTTCCATTGCTGCTATGAAGGGTATGACTTTTTCGTGCAGTTTAAGGATCTCCAGGATGAAACTGCCAGACTTAATAAGTTCATCCTCAGTTGCACAGCTCTTTGATTGCTGTCATCTCGAGCCCACATGTTACCTTAGACTAGCTTGTCTCAGGGCTGCATCATTTAGCAATACCTGCAGAACGTTCATGACGACACTGCCTATAGAACTTGAATTACTACATTCAGAGGTGCTTTACTTGTGGACACTTTGCACTTGGTCCTCATAATGACAAAGGAAACCTTTGAACTAGTGGTACTGGGAGTGTGCTCAAATCCGAAATTTCTCAGCAGGCCATCTCTTCCTGCAGCCTTTATGCCCATGGTAGCCAAGCAATACATTGTGCATAAAAGCAAAACATCTGTTCTTCTTTAATGTTTTTTTCTTGGTGGTAAATGAAAGTATCTGTGACTAATTTTTGTGTGTCATCTGTGTTTGTATAGTGAGATGTCTCTACAGCTTTGCCAGGTGATGTGAGGGTCATGCTGTTTATATCACTGTCCATGAAGCTGTCCTTTTCATGTTTACATTGGATCTCACTAGGTTCTGAGTACACAGGGACTTATAGCTACTGCCACTGAAGTACTGCTTCCTGCTGGTCCATCAGTGTGAGCAGCACCTTAATGTTGTTTGTGATTATGGTACTTGCATATGCATAGAGAAGAACGGTCTGTATACAGGTGATGTCATTTAGTATGATTCATGACTCTGTGGTTAAAACATCAGTTTTCTGCATTGGTCACAATACTGTTACACTGTTTTGCTTCCTTAACATGTATCTCCAAGGCTGAATTGTGCTTACTTCAGTGGGGGTGAGGGGGGGATTTGTATTCTGAAACAGTTAGCACATGGCAAAGCACTTATTTAACATGATTCTGACTTGTGTGGATGTTTTGCAGATCATTCCTGGTTTTCCAGAATATTTGTATGTACATATATATATATATATATATATATATATATATATATATACATATCTATATACCTCACAGCAAGAGGTTCTCCGGTTCAATCCTCGGCTGGGGTGCCTTCTGTGCATCTAGGTGTTTTCCCATTTTCTTCTGAAAAGGTTTACTGTTTGCAGAGACCATTTTAATGTCTCTTTGAAATTAGGTTTCCTGTCTGGTGGTCCATCTTCTGAAGGTTTTGTAAGCTATAGCTGTTTAATTAGAAAGAACCGAAGGTGTTACTATAGAGTACCCTTTGCAAAGAGTGACAGATGAGCTCTCCTTCTTGAGAACCTTCTCTCAGCACAACTTTAAAAGAACTACTTTGAATTGGCAATGCTAATGTTAAAACCCAGTCGGAGTTTCATTTCTGTATTTGGAGAGCATGCTTTTTTGCTCCTGAGACTATACTGTGTATATTTGATTTTGTCTGTGGATTACTATATAACTTTATCTATATATCATTAAGGCACACTTCCCATAGTCTGACACATGGTGGAAGGATCACTATCCTCCACAAAAAAGCCATTGATATGCTTCCTAGATGTGTCACAAATACCTTCAGTGGTTGGCTGAGAATTATTAACTAGAAGCACCTCAAAATAGTCTATCTCTGTTTATCTACAATTGTATGATGAGGTCATATGTGAAATGCACATATCTCTGCTAAATGAAAATGAAATTACCATTCCCAATTCATTGCACAGAAATCTCACTGTAACTTTGGTCCATCTTACGCACAGTTCATTGTTCATCATGGGTAAACACATGCATACACACATGATGGGAGCAGCACACTGAAACTGTTATGCCAAAAGAGTAATGTAAAATAAAAATTCATGAATGCTTTGTCACATGATGCATCCATGCTCATGTAGCTAGATGTAATATTGCACACCACGGTGAACAGTGGTGTTCTGTTCAGGTGAAATCCTTAGTACCGTAGCAATCCCTTTTAAGTATATTGATACCTGTATGATATTCCATGTTCAATGCATTTAATTTTATTAGTAGAACTGGGCACCCCTCTGCCCAGTGTAAACTGAAAGTTCTCTAGTCTTTTTGGTGGGGTAGCTTGAATAACTGTCAAACAAACCTGGTGCCTGTTTAGTAGAGATCACACCCACTGTAATCAGCCTTGATCTTTTTCTATATCATGAGCAGATTAAGTGTGACCAGATAGTGAATGTTGCAAAAAGTTGGAAGGGAGATATCAGGCAAATACTGCTTCTTTGAATATGGGACACCATATCTGTGAGGTGTGCCACTTAAATAAAAAAAAAAATGACCTATAGATATATATACATGTGTGTGTCTGTGTGTGTGTGTGTGTGTGTGTGTGTGTGTGTGTGTGTGTGTGTGTGTGTGTGTGTGTGTGTGTGTGTATAGACAGATAGATAGGTAAAGATAAATTAAAGATAAATATATTTATTTATTTATTATTTATTTATTTTACATTTGTTAACCGGGATGGTCCGACTGGATACATGTTCTTTTTCAGCGGAGGCCCGGGGAGAAAAGCTCCAACAGAGTTACATTGATAATTAGGTACAGTAAATGAGCTGAAAGAACTTAACAAAAACATAGGCTATTTACATACAAGTACAAGACTGCCATTACTATTTCTGAGATTACTACAAATGTAACATTAATAACATGTTAGCAAGGACGGTAGGCAGTATAATGACATAGAGTTAGACAGGATACATATTTCTTTATCACAGTATACAAAGTACTTATCATCTTAGCTAGTTGTTTATGTTTTAGTTAATGGCACAGAGCTAGTCTGGGTTTGAGCAAGGACATAGCCAGTGTGACTTGAAGTGGAGTTTTAGACTATTTTTGAATTGACTTAGAGAAGTTGCAAGCGTGATGTTATTTGGGAGAGAGTTCCATATTTTACCAGTGGTGTTGGCAAATAGCGCATCACCACCTAGGTTGAGAGATTTAGTTGTTTGGACAAGGAGTCTGTTTGCTGAGCGAAGGCAGCTTAGATTGGAGAAGGGAGTCATTAAGTTTTTTAGTGCTGGGGTATTCTCAGGTTGTTTAAGGATTTTGAAGGCCTCTATGAGTTGGGACTGGTGAAGAAGGTGTGGGAATTCTATCCATCCAAGCTTTTCAGGTTAGTACAGTGGTGTGTTCTGTAGGGTAGGCCTGTACCTAACCTGGCAATGTGATTATAGCAGGATGAGAGCTTGGCCAGATCAGATTTGTTAAGGTGAGTGAGGACAGGAGAGGCATATAGTAGGGTAGAGAGAATGTGTGAACGGGCTGTGGCTGCCCTGGCATTCGGGGTAAGGAAGGCTTTAATTCTATATAGGGTCCCAAGTTTCTTGTTGACTGACTTAATGACTTGGTTGATATGTATATCAAATCTGAGTTTATTGTCAATGTTTACTCCTAATAGCTTTGTATAGGTGTCTGGGGAGATGATGGTCCCATTATTGGATTTTATAGTGAAGTTTTCAGTCAGAGATCTATTGGTTGGGTAAAAGAGAAGTAACTTGGTTTTGTTTGGATTTAAGATCAGGAGATGGTTGGCAAGCCAGTTTTCGACTTTGGTGAAGCTATGTTGGGTGGTAGTTAGTAGATTTGCAAGAGAGGCATTGGAACATATTATAGTCGAGTCATCTGCATATTGAATGCAGGTGGCTTCAGGGATGACTGTTTGGATGTCGTTTATGAAGACTGAAAAGAGGAGAGGTCCTAATATGGAACCTTGAGGAACTCCTATGGTATTTGGTAGTAGGCAGGAGAGCTTGTTTTGCCACATTACTGCTTGTTGTCTCCCAGTGAGGTAAGCTTGAAACCAGTCAAGGACTGGAGTATCTAGATACAGGTATATATATGATTGTCCCATCATTAAGTGAACTGTCACAAGAACGAATACAAAAAAGTAATCTTTTTAAATTGAATCTAAAAGGATTGAACCAGGAAAACAATATTTTCTGCAGGAGCCAATCCCCCTGCACCCACCCACTCCCACCATATTATATATATACCAACTTCAAGATCACACAACACCGGGATAAGGGCAAATATCTAGACCCTGCTGTTCCACGATCTTACACGGAATGCAGCCGAATGGCTGAAAAACAAGCCTGTAAGACCATTTGCTCTTGTAAGTGTTGTCTTACAGAGTGCAATATATATATATATATATATATATATATATATATATATATATATATATATATATTCACACACACACAAACACACACACACACACATATATGTATATATATATATATATATATATATATATATATATATATAAAGGTCAACCACAAGACAAGCCCCCTAAGAAACAACATTAGAGGACCTTGTGATGCTTCTGAAGGCGCACACTATTTGATTCTCATCCAGGAATGCTAGAGCTGTAACTTGCTTTATTTACAGTTGAAACTAGGGGCAGGCATCGTGTTCTTTGCACACTATACCTCTGCAGTTGTCTGCATAAGGTCTTAGCAAGGTGAGAACAGCACAATTTCTGCACTGTTGCAGGGAAGTAGGTATGAGCATCAGTACTGGAGAAGTTTATAAAGTGTGACAAAATAAAGCCTATTACTGAATGTCACATCTGCAGTCCCCTGCATATTGTTGGCTCTGAGTTAGCTGAGAACAGAGTTGGGAACTGCCGTACCCTATCCAGCTACGTGCCTCATACACCTCTTTACACATGTACATCCCTGCAGGTCAAGTGCAATCAGTTATTCACGTGAGATATCTTGCATGCCATACATGCTTTCCATTGCTGCTATGAAGGGTATGACTTTGTCGTGCAGTTTAAGGATCTCCAGGATGAAACTGCCAGACTTAATAAGTTCATCCTCAGTTGCACAGCTCTTTGATTGCTGTCATCTCGAGCCCACATGTTACCTTAGACTAGCTTGTCTCAGGGCTGCATCATTTAGCAATACCTGCAGAACATTCATGACGACACTGCCTATAGAACTTGAATTACTACATTCAGAGGTGCTTTACTTGTGGACACTTTGCACTTGGTCCTCATAATGACAAAGGAAACCTTTGAACTAGTGGTACTGGGAGTGTGCTCATATCCGAAATTTCTCAGCAGGCCATCTCTTCCTCACCCTTTATGCCCATGGTAGCCAAGCAATACATTGTGCATAAAGCAAAACATCTGTTCTTCTTTAATGTTTTTTTCTTGGTGGTAAATGAAAGTATCTGTGACTAATTTTTGTGTGTCATCTGTGTTTGTATAGTGAGATGTCTCTACAGCTTTGCCAGGTGATGTGAGGGTCATGCTGTTTATATCACTGTCCATGAAGCTGTCCTTTTCATGTTTACATTGGATCTCACTAGGTTCTGAGTACACAGGGACTTATAGCTACTGCCACTGAAGTACTGCTTCCTGCTGGTCCATCAGTGTGAGCAGCACCTTAATGTTGTTTGTGATTATGGTACTTGCATATGCATAGAGAAGAACGGTCTGTATACAGGTGATGTCATTTAGTATGATTCATGACTCTGTGGTTAAAACATCAGTTTTCTGCATTGGTCACAATACTGTTACACTGTTTTGCTTCCTTAACATGTATCTCCAAGGCTGAATTGTGCTTACTTCAGTGGGGGTGAGGGGGGGATTTGTATTCTGAAACAGTTAGCACATGGCAAAGCACTTATTTAACATGATTCTGACTTGTGTGGTTTTGCAGATCATTCCTGGTTTTCCAGAATTGCACCTAATTTGTATATATATATATATATATATATATATATATGTATATATATATATATATATATAGATATATATATATATAATCTATATATATATATATATATATATATATATATATATAATCTATATATATATATATATATATATATATATATATATATTTATATATATATATCTATATACCTCACAGCAAGAGGTTCTCCGGTTCAATCCTCGGCTGGGGTGCCTTCTGTGCGGTGTCTGGAAGTCCTATCTGTGGTTGTGTGGGTTTCCTCCTGGTGCTCCGGTTTCCTCCCAAAGACATGCTGTAGGTGGATTGGACACTCTAAATTGGCCCTGCGTGTGTGTGCCTTCTGTGGAAGTTTGGGTGCTGGGTTGGCAACTCAAAACTGTAAAACTCCACTGCCAATCATGAGCAGACAGGTGTTCTTCTGTGGCGACCCCTAACCAGGAAAAGCTGAAAGAAGAAGATGTCACATACTGGAGCATACTTGTTTTTTTCCCATGTAATTATCCAGTTTTTTCTTAAATGCTATTTATGAAGTGGTGCAGTTTATTTCATCAGGTGCTTCGTTCCGCAGCTTTGAAATAATTTGAGTTATACAAGTAACCCTTTTAATAGTTTTATTACTGCATATTTTGAAGCTTGGTCCACTTTCTCTTGCACCTAGGTATTGAGAGATCAATGTTAAGATTTAATTCCTTTCTTAAAGCAGAATTATTCACTGCCTTGTAATTTAAATATAACATAATTTTCACATATCAGTATATAATAGCAAATTTGTTTTATATGCATGTCTAACCACTTTCCTGCATATCTAGCCACATTCTGTGAAGTTAAGAAATAATTTAAAAAAACACCCAGTCTTGTGAGAGTGCTAAGCAGACCTTCACCAAACAATAAGTGTTCCTCTACACCCACCAAGACGTCTTGTATATTGATGTTTCATTGTTATGGCTGATTGTGTATTAGTTTCATAATGGTTGGTCATTATGATTAACTGGGAAAGGTGGTGTCATTTAAAGTTTATTTTTTTTTTATTTGTAGTTATTTGTCAAAAACTGATTGCTCAAACCAATATTGTCTGAAGGCGTCTGTTATTTTAAGATGAAAAGCTCTTGGTATGTTTCTTCATAGGACTGATTCAAGCAGTGATTAATTGTCCAGTGCTGTACTTGTGCTTTACTGCTTCTCTTTTTTTTTTTATTGTAAGATACACTGAGAGTAGAGTCTTGTGTCTCTTGTGTGTATGTGTGTGTATGTATACATATGTATACATATATATATATATATATATATATATATATATATATATACCCCTAATATGGTCAACTGTTGTTATTGTCAACATCTGTTTAGTTGACACAATTTGGTTGACTAAACAGATTCATAAATTCATAGATTAGTACTAGGCTAACTATCCTCAAGGACCATTTTGAGCCTAGCCAATTACCCCCTATGAGAATCAAACCCTGCACTTTGTGCTGCTAAGGTAAACACCTTAACCATTACGCCACCCTCCCACCCTTTATCAACAGGTGTGCATGACTGACAATCCCTTGGGTTGGGGAATATACCCCTTCTCCTGGGATTGTGCATTCTTGAAGTTAGTATATATAGTTAGCAGCGGACTTGCCTCTGCAAAAAACAATGTTTTGGACTTTTTTTGTTGACCTGTTTGCATGCTCCAAGGGTATCCCTTGGTGCATGTAGTGATGTATCTATCAATTTTTGCATTGTTGACCTTTTGCTGTGGATGTTAGCAACATTAATATTAGGATACTTCTATGATTTTAAATATATACAACTGTGTGTATGTGTTTAAATGTATTTACCAGAGTAGATCAGTGATAATGTCTGACCAGTTTTAGTCTCAACCTAGGCATGCAAAGTAAATAAGAGTACATAACACTGAAGTGGCAGTAAAAAAGTGCAGTGGTTGAAATAGTCTACGTGAGCAAAGTAAGTAAATTAATATGTGCAAAAGTTTTCATAACAGTTGCTAAGGTGGAATAAAATAAACTAGAGATCTGAATAGGAGAAAAGGATATCAGTGGAGGTACAGTCTGCTTGATTTAATAAATGAGATTTTACTAGAGAGTGGAACTTGGAGTAAGAAGATGAGACTTTAATTTTATGTAGGAGGGACTCCCACAGCCTGGGGTAGAGAACTGAGAATACATTGTCAGAGACATGAGAATGCATGGTCCGAGAACTGAGAATGCATGGTCAGAGAACTGAGAATACATGATCAGAGACATGAGAATGCATGGTCCGAGAACTGAAAAGGCATGGTCACAGAACTGAGAATACATGGTCAAAGACATGAGAATGCATGGTCCGAGAACTGAGAATGCACGGTCAGAGAACTGAGAATACATTGTCAGAGACATGAGAAATCATGCTCAGAGATTTGAGAATACATGGTCAGAGAACAGAGAATGCATGGTCAGAGAACTGAAAATGCATGGTCAGAGATATGAGAATGCATGGTCCAAGAACTGATAATGCATGGTCAGAGAACTGAGAATACATTGTCAGAGACATGAGAAATCATGCTCAGAGAACTGAGAATACATGGTCAGAGACATGAGAATGCATGGTCCGAGAACTGAGAATGCATGGTCCGAGAACTGAGAATACATGGTCAGAGACATGAGAATGCATGGTCAGAGACATGAGAATGCATGGTCCGAGAACTGAGAATGCATGGTCAGAGAACTGAGAGTACATTGTCAGAGACATGAGAAATCATGCTCAGAGATATGAGAATACATGGTCAGAGAACAGAGAATGCATGGTTAGAGAACTAAAAATGCATGGTCAGAGACATGAGAATGCATGGTCAGAGAACTGAAAATGTATGGTCAAAGATATGAAAAAGCATGGCCAGAGATATGTAGCTTGGAGAGAGGGATTTCTGTTTTAAGGCCTAACTGACTTGAGTTTTTTAAGTTGTCTGTGGGGGTCTGTCTTACTAGTTTTGAGTATAAAGGAGGGAGAGAGAAAGAGATAGTGTTCACATAGGAGCTTGAACAGTTGTGAGCCTATTAGCAGGTCTGCTCTTTGTTTAACTGGGAGCCAGTTTGGCTTGTTTAGTGTTATGCTGTGGTGTTCATTTCTGGGAGAGTGTGTAATAAATCTGCATGTTTTGTTTTCTAGTGTTAGAATAGTGGTGGAATTTTTAGTAAATGCTGCTGCTATAAGAAGAAAGCTGAATTTAATTATTTATTTATTCATTCATTCATTTACTTAGTTACTTATTTACCGGAGTAGTGCACTGATCAGTATGGACCAATTTCAGGATCAAACTGAGTGAAATACAAAACACAAAACGCAGAAAGTAAGCAATAACAGTGTAGTTCAGACTAGTTACAAAGCAAAACTTTATATGTTTATTCTAATGAACAAGCAGAATTTAATGAACAATATATACAGTAGTTTCTAAGGTGGTGCAATTTTTAGTAAATCTGAGCATGGAGAAGAAACTTAGAAGAAGACAGTATGTTGGGTGATTTGTCCTTTGTTGAAGCAAGAGCTTTAGGCTTGAATGAAGTCCTTTTTGAGCTGCATTCTGAGTAAGTGTTGATTTCCTTTAGGTCAATGGGACAGCTTGCCAAAGAGTTAGTGCCTGAGAGGAGAATGTATGTGAATTTAAATTATGGGAGTAGGATTTCTTTCAACCAAAAAATGGAGTAAGTCCAGAAAGTCAACACAAAAATCAAGAAATATTCTGGACGTTACCAAAAAGGCACAGAATGAAGGCAGGAAACTCCTGTAGATGAAAACCACTGTTTATTAACACCAAAACCTTAAAATCACAAGTAATTTTGTCTGAGTATCACCCAGACTTCTTCAGATAAAACAAACTGTCTCAACACACATTCCCTTTATATAACTTAATGTAGCTCATTAAACAATTAATTAAAGTAAATGACTTGTTTTAAAGACATATTATAAAATAAGCAGAAAGCAGCATGTTACTAGGTCTAAACTAACCTGTTACAAGAAAATGAATGCATGTTTATTAAAATAGTACATTAAAGTTTATATATATATATATATATATATATATATATATATATATATATATATATACACATATGTACTATAAATAAAGTATGTTAAATAAATATGTTAAAAAATATATATATATTTAAAAAATGTGATAAAAACACAGATATAAAAACATTTATAATAAATAATTTCTATGTGGATTTTAGACTGTGAACATTTTTTTATAAAAATCATACTACATAATAATTTCTACTTTATACAAAATAATTGTTGTTTCTAAATGTTACAACAAACAATTCAGAGTTTAGCAGACCTAAGTTTTAACAGGGGAACCAAGGATATATTGTCATTCAAACCTGGGGGTTTATTAGCTTCAAGAACTATTTGCCAGTATGTTTCCCTGTATTCTAGTTTAGATTCCCAGGGTCCACCACTCAGGTCTTTAGGTACAGGTTCTATAACAAAGAAGGAACATTTTGCATAGTACATGTCAATGCATGCCTATATACGCATTACTACTATTCTTCTTGTTAATATCATTGACATGCTCATAAATCCTTCTTTTTAATTGTCTTTCAGTGTTACCAACATAAAAACTATCACACACCCCACAAGTAACCAAATAGATTAGACCCTGGGAATTTCAGTTAAATATGTAGAAGCTTTAAGTAATTTGTTCCTAGCAGTGAGCAGAATCTGTTCTTTCTGTAATATATAATTACACTGTGAACATGTCCCACATTTATAGGTACCTTTCTTTCTATTGGAATAAATTTGATTATTGTTAGCATGTTCTAACAAACTTTTAATGTTGTGGCCTCTCCTAAACACTACCTTAACTGGTTTGTCCTTCAAATTAGGAAGGTCAGTCAGTTCGGAAAAATTTTTCCATTCCTTTTCCACAATATTTTTTATCTGGCATGCATTAACACTAAAGCCAGTAACAAAGGCTTTACCATAACCTAAATGGACAACAGTTATAGCTTTATTGTTAAAGCTATCTCCTAGACCCAAAACTGGACAATATTTGTCCTTTCTACCTCGAGTAACTTCTTTCCTAATGTTAGTAATAAGTTCCCTAGGATATTCTTGATCCAAAAACAGTCCCTCCAATGTAACACATTCTTTTTCATAGTCTTCATCCAGGGATGTAATTCGACATATATGTACAAATTGTCCCTTGACTATCCCTTTTTTTTGAAAAAATGGATGTGAACTAGTGTGTATGTACTGGAAATTGTTTCCTATACACCATAGATTTGAAACCTTTTTCAGTCGTATAAATAGAGACATCCAAACAGTTCACATAATGGGTAGTAACCTGGTGTGTAAATTTAAAAAAAAGTAGTAGTATTATTTAAATATTGCATAAAGTCTTCCAGCTGTTCAAGGCTACGTACCCAAAAAATACATACGTCATCAAGAAATCAAGAATATAAAGTCCAGAAATCTGAATAAACACTATTATGTACATATTTTTCTTCCCACACTGACAAAATAATATCTGCATTTATAGGAGAGCAATTGGTCCCCATAGCAACCCCAGTTTCTTGGCGAAAAAACTCTCAAAGAACATAAAATTGTTCTTAAGTATGAGTTCTGCTAACTCTAAACACAGTAGTATGTCATTTTCTGTAATCCCAATTTTGTTCCTCAGGGCTTCCTCCAACCAGGTTAACCCTACATTGTGAGGAATGACTGAAAATAAATCAACCACATCCACCATAACAAACTTTAAGTTATCAGTAAAAAGGTTGTCTTTGACCCTACTTAAAATTTCCCATGAGTCTTTTAACAAATGTCTTTCAACCCCCCCCCCCCCATAAAACTTTTAACTTCCAATCCCAGTATTTGGCTAAAGGAGAACTTTTAGAACCTTCTGATGCCACTATAGGTCTAAGGGGAGGGGGTGTCAAAACCTTTATGAACTTTGGGTATCCTGAAAACTGAAGGTACCCTAGGAGTATTATTTTGCAGATATTGGTAAGTCTCAAAGTCAATAACCCCCTGATCAAATAAATCTTTGAGGGCAAAATCAATTTGTTTGTAAGAACTATTAATTTCATTAATAAATACCTTACTGTATCTGGAATCATTATTTAAGACAGAAAACATCTTGCTTTCATATAAAATCTTGTCCATAAGGACTATACCTCCTCCCTTGTCCAAAACTGTGGGTTGGACCACAATTCCTTCAAAATCAATATTTCATCAGTGAATAGGATTCCTCTCCCTTTTGCTAACCTGACAAAGTGGGAGAAAAAAGGGAATTATTTTTTATGCCCAGAAAAGTAGGAGATTATTTTTTTGTTGCACTATTTTCAAGATGCAAGTTGAAGTTGAGTGAGGGGTCTAACCGGAGACCAAGATACTTTGAAAGAGGAAATTTGCTGTAAGGGAAGGTTGCTGGGATCAAAGATTCAAAGTTTTCCTGGACCTGCAAAGCTTCTGTCTAGTACCAAAAGGCATATATTTAGTTTTGGATGTTTTTAGTATGATTTTTGTAGTAATTCTGTCACTGTGGTAACTGAAGTCAGATTGCAGGTCATGTTGGAGGTTAATTAAGGAGTGGTTGGAGCAGAAGAAGACCACGTCATTTAAGTATAAAAAGAGAGGGGAGTACGTGTGTGTGTGTGTGTGTGTGTGTGTGTGTGTGTGTGTGTGTGTGTGTGCACTTGCGCACGTGCTATATTATAAGTGTTTGTATAACACAAAGCAAAATTTGGTTATAAATACACATTTCAACTAGAAGTCCTGGAAAGATAAAAATGCAAGGTTTTATGTTCTTTCATGTTCATCATTGTTGGCAATCAAAATGTCAGCATTAAATCTTTATTTTAAGTTTACAGCATATGTTCATTTTTTGTTTTGCTTCTAGGCACCAGGTTGAATAGCAACTGCATTTTGCACGTGTGTGTATGTGTGTGTGTAAATGCAGAGCATTTCTGACAGACAGCCAAGTAGACCACATGGTTTGTGTTACAACTGGCTGCTACACGAATATATGATTTTAGTGTGCAAGACTGACAGACAGCTAAGATTTAGAATCGGGGAACACTTATTAAATATTAGGAATGGTGTTGCCACTAATGCGTTAGCCAAACATGTGTCCTCTGAAGGCAATGACCATAATTTTATGTTCTCAGTTATTGAAAGAATTATTCCTAATGAGAGAGGTGGTGATATAAGGAACCATACAGAGACCTCTGAAACTAGGTGGATTATCAGATTAAGAGCTAATAAAGGAAAGGGCCTTAATGATAGAATACCCTTGAAACCAGTTTTGAAGAATAGGAGGTTGTTCAAATGAAATTAAATTATTTTAGTGAAAGACAGAGAAACATATTAAATATATATTTTAATTGTTTTTAACTAATGCATTTTATGTTACAATGTTTATTATGTATCTATACTTGAAATGTTTTTCCAGTATGACTTTGTACATATTGCAGAATGACTGGTTTTACTTTAAGTGCTAATTACTTCAAGCATTAATTGGTTTGAATACTGTTTAAATATAGTTGAGTAGGAAGTGTTTGTTTGAAGGTCTGAAGAAGTGATATGTGTATCATGAAAGCACTTACCTGAGTGAATAAATTTACCTTGGATTTTACCTATGTTTTATTTATTCTTGGACTGTGTTTAAACTAGGACATTCTGTGCCTTGGTTACTTCACCATTTCTTTGTGGATTTTTATAGTTGGGTGTTAGTTTTCTAACTTTCTCACATAGTTAAAGAAGGACTTGTTGTTATTTTTGGATTTAGTGGTTGTTTTAAGTTTATACTCAGCATTGAGCACCTGAATAGTTCCATTAAGCTCTTTGTTAGTTTGCTTAAGGTAGGTGGGATGAGACCTCTTGTAAGCATTAAGCAGTTTATTTCTCTTGTTATATAATTTGTTTATACAGGTGCTCAACAAAAGGATTTGTTTTTAAATTTCTCATTACATTTGGTGCAGATAGGGATGGCTTTATCAATACAACTATTTAAGTGGGAGTAGAAGTCAGAGACATAGGTAGCAGCTTGAGCAATGGAGTCCTTCAGAGGAAGATTACAGGCCAAGATGGTGAACTGGTAGCAGCATACTTCAAGAGCTCTCTGACCCAAAATACATTTCTGACAGAAAATTTTCTTTCAAAAATGATTTTTGCCTGATTTAACCATTACCAATTTACTACTAAACCATTTGGAGTTCTACTGAAGATTTTTTTTTTATAATCAGAACTTAAAATTCCTGTCATAATCAACTGGAAAAGAAAATTTCACTCAGCTCTTCAGAACAAGTCATACTAAGACTTTAACTCAAGATTCCTCACTAAAAAAGGAATTATATTCTTTGCTGACAAATATACAGCACTTATTTCTGAAATTAGATAAAATTGATAATAAGCTGGACACTTTCAAAGATAAATGTCCCCAACAACTAGAACAATTACAGGAGATTATTAAGCAGCACAAGTCTCAAATAATAGCAATGGAACAATCCCAATAATGACATGGAAAACAGATTAGCTGAAGAAGAACATCACTCAGAATTTTTATTAAAGCAAAACAACTACTTACAGGAAAAACTGGATGACCTGAAAAATAGGCCCAGGAGAGGCAATCTTCATATTTATGGACTACTTGAGAAAGCAGAAGGTGACAATATTATTAACTTTCTTACCACCGGGATACCATCTATACTTAAAAGGCCTGAATCACTATTCTATGGTATTGAACGAGCTCATAGGTCTTTAACAACAAATGAAATGACAATTTCAACAAAACCTAGACCAAGATCCATTATTATAAAGATGTTTTCCTCTCAAGATAAAGAACTGATATTTAAAACAGCCTGGACAAATTCCCCAATAAAATGCTAAGGTTCAGTTATCAGATTTGACAACGACTATTCCTCAACTGTAGTTGCAAAAAGACGAAGCCTTAAGAATAGCCACTGTAGTACCCAACTCACTAATTATTATAAAAGCACTGAAGAAAAAACAATTTAAAACACATCTACTATACCCAGCAAGACTGAAAATCTTCCTTTCTGAGGGCATCAAAATATCTGACTCCTTAGAAGCTACAACAAAATTCCTGCCTAACAACACCACAATAGATCAAGTAGAAGTTATGGATTGGACTAACAGTACACCTAAGAGAAATGCTGAAAAAAATGAATGGAAAGTAGTTGAACAGAAGAAGGAAAAACTGAAGGACAAATATATTACATTTCATATGTTTATATTGTCATGAAACTTCTACTTAATACTCTTCACTGAATACAGGCACATACTTTTTATTTTTTGTTCATACTTACGCATTATATATTTCATAAATATTAGTAAATAGTCCATTTTAATACAAGATTTCCTTTACTCATTATAAGGGAAAAAAGTGAAATTTAAAAGTTATAAGTAAACTAAAGCAAACTACAGCAATATGCTATACTTAAAGTTATCCTCAGCATAACTTAGTTTATCTGTATTACTATCAGCAACATCAATGAGACCAATAAGGGCTAAAAATGTAAAGCATGTTATCTAGAAATGTAATACTGAAGTTATTAACAAATAATAGCTTCCATACATTTAAGTAACATCAGGTAATATAAATCCATGCAAGTTTTAAACTGAAATGAGACTTTTAAACAAACATCTAGGAATGTTTTTCCTGTTGATTTAGATATGTTTCTAAAATGTACCAGTGCTTATTAATTAAAAAAGAAAAGGGGAAAAGAATGGGGGGACAGTATATGGGATAGTTATCGTTGTGGTGATTTAGAAGTGTTCAGGATGAGGTATTGGTGTGGACAGGATTGTTTGTCTGCATAGGGGTGTCGTACATCTTCGTTTTTGGTTATTTCTCTCTTCATTTTTGTTTTTATCCCAGTCCTGGTGTTCTAGTGTAAAAAAACTTTTCCCGCCCCTCCCTGCCTCGAGACTTACCTGTTTTTCATTAAAATGTCTTGTGTTACTGCCATTATTGTTCCCACCGAATTCATGAGACAAGTAGAGGCTTTTTAGGAATTTCCCACGATCAGAATAACCCACAAGAGGCTGCTTTAACCTCTCCATCTCGCACCATACTGTTGCCTCGGCGATGACATCAGCAACAAGCTTACAAGCATGCATAGGACCTGTTTTTCAGCTTTCCATCAGAAATGAACAGAAATAATATTTCCTATTACCTTTTCATTTCAAAAATGAACCACTGCAATATAAGTGGTAAGCAAAACAAAATCAAATACATATTTTATATATTGCTAGTGAGACAGGGGCTGGGAGAAGGGAGAATTAAGGAGAACTTTAATTTAAAGAAACATTATGCTATTACAGTGCAATTTCAGAAGCATGCTGATAATATAACATGCTAAAAATAGAGATGAGCATAACATTCATTACATATGTCACGAATGATTGTAAAAGAATAACTACATTTAGATATCCCACTTTTAAGGTTGAGACTAAATTTACTAAAGCAAATAATATAGTAAATGAATGGAAATTCTGAACAGCCTATGCAAATATGACGGCATGAATGAACATAGCAAGGCATTGATTCTCTATAGTTCTACTGTTATTATAAAGAAGACAAATGAAATGTTCTAATATTACTTTACTGGTTTATTCATAACTCAGGGTATCGGTATAATACTGTACTTTTATATCTCTCATGTTTTCATATCTAAATATTATTCTAACCTTTAGACATGATTTGTTTGGTTCATTGAATGTCTTGTCATTACTGTCATGCATTTATATATGATTTAAAGAATTTTCATAGGGGTGTTTTATAATATGAATATTCTGGAAAATATTAAAGAATTTTCATAGGGGTGTTTTATAATATGAATATTCTGGAAAATAGAACTGATGTTGACATTTCGTGCTCTTGGTAGAATATAAAAAATCATAAACAATGGAGAAAGATGTGCATTTCAAATTTACTTATTTTCTTAAATTTAACAAGCAGTTTAGAAGTTACATAAATAATCTGAATGTTATGTAAACAGCAGTTCAAAGACAAAATGTCCATGAAATTTAAAGTGATTGTATTGCTTATAGGCATTAATGTTATAAAACTATAAGAAGTGATAAAGAATAAGGAATTTGCAATGATGAAGGATACAAAGAGAAGATACTGAGCTAAGTTTTAAAGACCTTACTGCTAATCAGTGTAGACAAAATGCAGTAGTATTTCATTTAAAGAGTATAAAAAAGAAAAAAATGTATATAAAAATGTCCTTAATGTAGCAGTAACTGCTTACCATTACTGAATGTCAAATGTATGATGCCTTTTTGATAGAATTGGGTTTGAACCTTAAACGTGCCACCACTATACATTTATAGCTTATTAGTTAAATATATTTTGTTTTAATTATCCATTTACATATTTGGTTGACCCCTGTTAGCTGGATTACTCGTACTAAACTGGCAGCCACTTTACATGGGAGATTTGAACTGGTATAGATACTTTCAAAATTAATTTAAATGTTTCAGTGAAAACAGATAAATGGAAGACATGCTTTAAATTTATGATATATTCTTATTGTTGAGATTTGAAAAAAATTTAAAAGATAATCTAGAAATAAGGATGTGCTTACAAAACCAAATTTATGTGTTTCTAATATAACATTCCTGCACTGAAAATGAACTGGAAATTTTCAAAATGAACTACTTCACAACATTATACTACCATATATATATATGGTTCTACCTGACATAAACGAAACCCCAAAACACCGACAACGCAATCACCGACACCACATAACCGACAATACAAAAACACGAAACCCCACATGCCCGACAACGAAATAACCGACGGTACACAAACACGAAACCTCATACACTGCACACACCACAATCACAACAATCAACAAACAAAACCACATACACAACACAAGCACACCAAAATCCCTACAAACCCACACATACACAACTACCTACAACCCTAACCTAAACTCCTAACCTAAGGTCCGTCACACACACTTACCTGACCCGCCCTCAACACTAACTCACTTATCCCGCCCCTAACCCAAACACAATCACTACCAAGACACTTACCTGACCTTCAACCCTAACTCACTTATCCTGCCCCTAACCCAAACACAATAACTACCAAGACACTTACCTGACCCGCCCCTAACCCTAACTCACTTATCCCGCCCTAACCCAAACACAATCACTACCGCACACTTACCTGACCCGCCCTAACCCTAACTCACTTATCCCTTCTAACCCAAACACAATCACTACCGCACAATTTCATTCAGCCTTACCTGCACATTGACGTTCTTATGAGCCGTCGACTTCAACTACTGTCGGCGTTTTCAGATTTCGCGCTTCTGAGGCTTCAAAATTTTCTGTCGGTGTTCTCAGCTGTCGGTGAACTCAGGTAGAACCATATATATATATATATATATATATATATATATATATATATATAAAGCTTAAACTCGAACCATCATAAAATACTGCTGTGTTTGCTTACATATAAGTCATGACATAGAAATAAATTATCATTCATCTAACTTTAAAAGCTGACATTTTTAATTTCCTAAGTAATAATTGTTTAAATATACATATACTTTAGGTGGAGAGAGTCACACTGTAAATAGAAGATATAGGTAGAGGGATTGTCTGCGTGACTTTTTCACTCAGACAAGAGGTTTTAGACCTCATTGAGATGATAAATGGTTGTATTATTCATTGTTATAGGTTTACAAATATGTTTGAATATATTGGGGTGCCTAACAGAAATTAATGCATCTTACATGTAAGTGAAAGATTAACACGATTTTTCCATAATTTAAATGTCATTGTACATTTTAACTTTGTAATTTCAAGTAATTTGACATACTTAAGTATAATATGAAATGTCTATTTATTAATGTTAATGGTTTAAATAAAAATATCAGAAGGAGAAGTTTATTTAAGTATTTGCACTTACATAAGCCGCAATTGGTATTTCTTCAAGAAACTCATCTGCCAAATGATGATTTAATGAATTAAACTTCAACAATTATACAATACTGGCAAGTTCACAATTTAAACTTAAGAAAAGAGGAGTAACTATTCCAGTTAGAAATTCAACCCTCACTCCCAAAATAATTTCAACATATCAGGATTCCTCAGGAATGTTCTGTTTAATAACCCTAGAAATTAATAGAAAGATTTACACTTTAGTTAATTTATACTGGATTCCAGGGGTTGGGTACGATCGGTTCCACCACCATGTGGCCCAGGCATCGCTGTCGGCTCGATCGGCTCCGACACCCTTACATTTATGGCGTGATCGCCCGCTGGAGCCAATCGTATCGAAGCTACCTGTCGGCTCGTCGAGTTGTCGACTCCGACAGTTTCAGAAGTTTCATCGGCTCCGATGGTTCCTTCGAGGAAGAGGTCTAGGTCCCCTTCCTTGGAGCCGAACTGCGGCTCCGGCCGCCTCCTCCTCGGAGCGGAGCCATCGGAGCCGATCTTCAAGGTCATCCAGGCTTTCTGACCATGATTTGAGAGAGTGGTCAGTAGATTACTAAAGTCACAGGCACTGGCCCAATGCTACATAGTCCGCCTCAGCAGACGACTATTGGTCCACACCCCATTGCAGTTCCTCCTTCGACTCTACCTCAGAGTTTGGAGTTGAGTCTTCGGAATGGTTTCTGCTATGGCTGAGGGACAGATACCCCTTCTGCTCCTTCAGCCTCTACTCTTATCTCCTCTTCGAGACCTTCCTTAGAGGGATTCAGTGGCCGGGCTTCCTGGTCTCCTCGAGGAGGCGAGTGGCATCGACCCTTGTCCCAGCCCGCTCTTCCCTTGGAGCCTCGGCCTTGGTGAGCCTCGTGGGCTCCGACATCTGCCTCGGAGCCTTCCCTTCGGTGGTCCCTGGAGTTCCTATTTCTTGGAGCGGGTTCTCTTGGACCTTCCTGGGAGGGGCTGGTAATGAAGAGTGTGCTGGCCACTGGTCTCAGCCAGCAGTCTATTCCCTTAGCTCCTCCCTCTATGGTGCCTGTTGACATCTCTGCCACTTCTCTTGCTCCAGGACCCAGAGATCCTCCGCCTCAGGTTTCCCCACTGGAATATCCCCCTCTTCCGAGGATTCTCCTGATTTGTCAGGGGATCCTCCATGGAAGAAAGGACATGTAAGAGGAAACACGACTCCCGAGTCTATCACTTCAGATACTGACTTAGATGAGTCAGAGGGATCCCCAAGATCCCCTCTGAGGATGTCTCCTTCTCAGACATCCTAGAACTCCTTAGACAGAGGGAAACTGGCCCACCAATAATCCCTCTGAGGATGATTCAGTATACCTGGAGGCGTTTGGATCTCGGCCCTCCACCTCCTGGGTGTCTCCGCCTTCACCCCCTTATGCAGGTTATTGCTCGAAAGGCGTGGACTGCTCCTGACTCTGTAGAGCCTGTCCCTAGGAGGCCTTCTAAATTTATTACTGCCCGTCGACAAGCAATTCCTTACAAAAGGTGTCCTCGCTGATGCTATGGTGGTGGCTGCCACCAAGAAGGAACTTGCAGATCCTTCCGTGCCTGTCCATCCTCCTAATAAGGACTCTAGGACCATGGATAGATATGGTAAGCGGATGTTTTCTTCAGCGACATTTGCTATGCGTTCGCTGAACTATCTTTGTCACTTCACCAGACTCCAAAGGGATATCCTTAAGGAGCTAGGTGAAGTTGTGCAGGATCCTACAGCCATGGGGCTCAGGAAAAAATTGCTTCACAGCTAGGAACCCTTAACTCCATTGCAAACTCCTCCATGCAGCTTATATCATATGCTGCTGATGGAGCGAGTAGGGCCGCAGGTACAGGGGTGGCTCTTAGACGCCAAGCCTGGATGCGGCTATGTAATTTTGCAGATCCCTTTAAGGCATCCTTCACAAGCTCTCCCTTTGATGGGTCAGCTTTGTTTGGCCCTCAAGTGAAGGAAACGTTGACCAGGTGTGAGCAGGACGGCAAAACTCTTTCTGCCGTAGGAGTCCATTTTTCCACCCCTTCTAGACCTTATCCCAAAGGACAGAAGGGTGGCAAAATGTGGTTCCGCAAATCCCAAGGAGTCATGCCGGATTCACGTGGTCAGTTTACCCCTAGAGGCAGAGGGGGTAACAACAACAGACGCCGCTCTAGAGGCAGAGGGGGTCCACAAAACCAGGGAAACAGAAAGTCTCTCTCTGACAAGCCCTTTCAGCATCCCTGAGATGTTGCCCGGCTGTCCCTCCTTGGAGGCAGTCGGGGGAAGACTATCACAGTCGATCATATCCGAGGGTTACAAAATTCCTTTCGAGGAAAGTCCTTTCTATCCCTCAAATTCCCTTCCAGATGTACCACCCGGTCTAAGGGAAATTGCAGAGTTGGAAGTCTCAAAACTACTGCAAAAAAGAGCCATTCAGCCAGTTACAACAGACCATTCAGAGCCCGGAATCTACTCAAGGTTCTTTTTGGTCCCCAAAAAGACGGGAGACTGGAGACCAATATTGGATCTCAGCAGACTCAACAAGTCTGTGAGGAAGACAAGATTCCGAATGGTCACTCTTCAGTCGATTCTGCCCTTCTTGCAGGAGGACAACTGGATGTGCTCAATAGATCTTTAGGATGCGTACTATCACATAAAAATTCACAGACGCTCCAGGAGATTTCTCCGCCGGGCTGGGGTCCAGTCATTTCCAGTTCAGAGCCGTGCCCTTTGGTCTCACCACAGCCCCCAGAGTGTTCACCAAATGCATGGCAGTGGTCACGGCTCACCTGAGACGTCAAGGATTCCAGGTGTTTCCGTATCTCGACGACTGGCTCCTGTCAGCCACCACCAGGCATCAGCTTGTTCAAGCCAGGGATTACACAATAAATCTTTGTTCTCATTTGGGCATCTCGATCAACTTCGAAAAGTCATACTTATTGCCCTGCCAGTCTATTACTTTCATAGGCACAAACTTAAACACTGTTCGGATGTCAGCTACCCTTACAGACCAAAGAGTTTCAGACATTCAAAGTCATGCCAGGATCATTCTAGCCAACAAGAAAGTACAGGCCAGAATGGTTCTAAAGGTATTAGGTCTCATGGCTGCGGCCATTACTCTTCTTCCCCTGGCTCGCTTCTACATGCGCCTTCTTCAGTGGATGTTGTTCACTCAGTGGTCTTACCAACAACTTCCAATGCATCACCAAATTCTGGTGACACAGATTTGCAAAATCATCTTGCTTGGTGGATCACTTCTCCCCAGATTCACCAAGGCAGACACTTTGTACCCCATCCCCTGTAGCCACTGTCACCATGGATGCCTCCCTGATCGGGTGGGGCATTATCAGGGCAGGATGGTTCATGGACGTGGCAACTGCTCGAGTACCACCTGCACATAATGTCCTAGAGATGAGAGCAGTGCTTTTAACGCTGCAAGCCCTCAACGACTCTTCCTGTAGGGACAATTGCAGTCCACACAGACAACATGTCTGTAGTTTGGTATATCAACAAACAGGGCGGAACCAAGTCCTACCCTTGTGTCGAGAAGCGCCAGACTGTGGCAATGGGCGATCTCCTCTCATCGGTTTCTGGAAGCAACGCACATCCCTGGAAACCAACATTTTAGCGGACAGATTGAGCAGAGCTATTCTCATGCCTCACGAGTGGTCTCTCAAGCAATCTATAGTGGAGGAGATTTTTCTGGAATGGGTCGTATGTTGCGATCTTTTGCTACTCCCAAAACAGCAAATGCCCAGACTTCTTCTCTCTCTTCCTCTCTGTCAGGCCATCCCCCAGAGACGCCTCTGACCCAGGATTGGCCCCAGGGACTTCTTTATGCCTTTCCTCCTTTCTCCTCTGATCCCTCAGGTTATCCAGAAAGCTACCGTTTTGAGAGCCAAAATGATTCTCATTGCTCCTTATTGGCCTCGACAAATTTGGTTTCCGCTCCTCCATCCATCACCTTTTGGTGCAGCCGTGGCATCTGGACCCAGTGCCAGATCTTCTGGTTCACCAATCCGGTCAGCTGCACCGGTCTATCCCTTCTCTCAACCTCTCAGCATGGTTGCTCCACTTCCTTCCTTAGCCAGGCTTCCTTTGATCTCTAACCCTGTTAGAGACATCATAGTAACTTCTTTAAAATCCTCTACCAGGAGGATTTATACAAGCAAATGGAAACGTTTCTCTTATTGGGCTAAAGCCAAGAATATTGATCCTTTCACTGCCCCAGTTCAGGCAGTTTTGGACTTCTTAGCGGAGATTTTTCATGCAGGCTCCTCTTCTTCCACAGTTAGAGTTCAATTGGCTGCTATCTCGAACTTTCATGTCGGGATCGCAGTTCACAATATTATGTCCCATAGGCTTTGTAGAGCCTTCTTGAAAGGAATTTTCCTGCTAAAGCCTCCAATCAGGAATCCTCCTCCTCAATGGGATCTAAATTTAGTGCTGACATCCTTGATTCTTCCCCTTCGAGCCAGCTGTTTCTTGCTCCCTAAAATTTCTTTCTTGGAAAACATTATTCCTAGTAGCTATTACATCGCCAGGAGGGTGTCTGAACTTCATGCTCTATCGGTTCGACCCCCCTATTTGGTCTTTCACAAGGACAGAGTATCATTGAGAACTAATCCGACCTTTTTGCCTAAGGTCGCCTCAAAGGCTAATTTGAATCAATCCATTGATCTTCTTTTATTTTTTCCAAACTATTCAAACAGATCGAACAAAAATTACATTATCTTGATGTCCACCGCCAACTCAGATATTATTTGGACAGAACTAAACAATTTAGGAAATCCGATCAACTCTTTGTTTCCTATGCGGATAACAGGAAAGGCCTTCCTGTCTCTAAAGTGACTTTATCTAGATGGCTTTCTTCTGTCATCTCTGAAATTTATCTGCTCAGGGGAAAACAGCTGTGCTCAAAACCTAAAGCACATTCAACTAGGAGCTTAGCTACTTCTACAGCCTTTCAAGCTAGACTTCCTTTAGACACTATTTGTGCAGCGCCACTTGGGCCACTCCTCATACTTTTGTTTCCCATTACAAATTGGACTTGGCCTCCAGGGACAGAGCCAGTTTTGGCTCTACAGTCCTCAAGAGTCTGTTCCATTGAGCCACCCAGGATAGAGGTGCTAGGGACGCGGTCCCATCAAGCAAGAATGAAGGCGAGATTGACAACTTAACATTAAGAGTTATGTACCTACCATAACGTTCCATGTTAGTTGTCTTCTCTCGCCTTCTTTCTTGTGACCCTCCCTCCTTCCCCCAGGCCTGGACAGACCTTTCTACAAGAGATTATTATGCTGAAGACCATTCAGAGCTGGTCCTTCTTTCATCCTGTAGGCTTTCTTTCTTCCTTTGGGAAGTATTTATGCTTGGTGCTATTGCCCTTTGTCATCAAACGAGATCTGGGTACTTACCGCCTTGCATCTTGGGATATGGGGCTGCCTCGAGCTGGTAAAAGTGACTCTTGAGCTTAGCAAGTGCAGAGTCGGAGCCGAGGATCGGCTCCGAACCCATCAAGCAAGAAAGAAGGCGAGAGAAGACAACTAACATGGAACGTTATGGTAGGTACATAACTTCTTATTTTTCTGTATCTGTCTGAGTCTTTCCATCTGTGTTATTTTTTTATATTTCCTGTGAATTCTAAATAGACATTCAGTATCATCATGTTTTCTATTTTATTATTTATTATTAAGCACATCTATACCTTTCATTATGACTGGTCTTTTAGAAAATTATTTAACCTTTGAGAGTAATTGCATTTATTTGATGACACTGTGGCTTCATGCTCCTGAAAGTCTTGCTGCTTGGCCAAACATTATCATTTGTATAAGTGTTAATTTTGCTAAGAGTAATTGGGTACCCTGGTAAGAGCCTTAAAGTAGCTGGCTGTTAGCAGTAAATTTACCCCATAATCAGCGTGGAAGTGCCAGGGCCGGTAAATCTGTGCCAGCCTTTCGCAGGTGTGTGTGTCTGTGTGTGTGCGTGTCAAAATCAAATCTCAAATTACGTGTGTGTCAACTACTTGAAACAGGACACAGAGTACTGATTTCTGCTGAGAGAAAGGTGGAGTCATATTTGGGGCCTGGAGAGAAAGTCAAGCCCCAGGCCTGGAGTGTGCTCCCTGTGTGCTCTTAAATGGAATTATGCTTGGTCCAGAGAGTTGTATCTGAAATTACTGTGTGTATCTATTTTTATTCTGAATATTTCCCAACAGTGTCAGTGCTGAGGATTGAGGCTCCTTTATTACTGGCCCAGAGGAGGGACATCACAATAATATATATGGAGCTGTGCAAGAAGTGGCTATGTTTGTGAGGACTAGATCCAGGATATTTGAGTGTCTATTTGTCAAAGTGAGTTAGCATTTATAATGTCAAGGAAGTGCAGGACATGTAAACTGTTTACAGTGCAGGTTAGCCAGTTTATTGATGAATGGATGAAGTCCCCTAGTAGAAAGGTCTTGGGGTTAATGGAAATCTTAGTCAATGTGTTAAGATAACTATCATGCTCAGACAGGGACATAGAGGGTGTTCTGTATCTAGCTATGAGGTGGTAATGTGTCTTTTTATGGTGATTTGAGCTTCTAGTAGTTATAACATTGTGTCCCAAGGAATCCTTCATGAGGTGGTGATATCTTTGCCAAATACTGATACTCTCACCCACATTTTCCATTAGAAATGAAGACGTGGTAGGCGTTATACCCAGGAATAGTGGGAGCGCTTTCAGTGTTCTGAAACCATGCTTTTTAAACTAAACATATGTGAATGTGTTCAAGGTGCAGGACAGCCTCAAATTTGGGGAGTCTTTTGTTAATGCTCCTGGCATCAAGTACGGCAACATTAATCTGTTCCAAATTAGAATTTGCTAGGTTGGAATGTCCATTAGATAGACCCTGCCTAAAAAAGGCACTAGGGGGGCAGCAAAGGCTTTATTCAGAATATGAAAGCTTTGCTAAGAAAGGTGCAGACTGTTCCTGGCAAAGCATGAAGGCTTGTCAGCCATCTCATCTGAAGCTGACACATACTGGATCCCCCAAAAGTGACGCCAGACACAGAGCCAATTGTTAAAGTGAATTATCTGTTTTTTAATCTAGACATAGTTTTGGATGATGGCAAAACCCACTCATGTCCAGTGTTTTACTGGCCTCAAATACATGCATAATAAGCAGTATCATATCATGTTGCATGTCCCACTGGGTAGAGCACCCCATTTCAACCACCTATAACATTTATTGCATATGTAGGTTTAATGGTTACTAAAATGGGAAGCTGTGAGAGTGTTGTGATTATGACGTTACATGTTTGAAGTTGAGTTGAAGGTAACATGGATTTTTTTCTATGACAGAAGTTGCTGTAATTTGCTTAAGGAGTTTGGGTGACACATGTAACTGGCAGTGTTAATTTGTGGATGAGGTAAATCATGCAGAGCTAGAAGTATAAGAGACACTATACTTTTGCTTACCTGCATTATTGTATGGTAGATGATGTTTAGAGGAAGAATAAGTTTATATCATCAGGATTACAGTCAGCCCAGTTTTTGTTGATCTGTAGGTGTAGATTCCATTAAGTGATGCATTATAGCATATAAGCTGGAGAAGAGTAATTTTAACAGTAGGACTATGGGAGGGTGGGCAGGGATATGGGCAGGAGGAGAGCAAAGCAACCTAATCAGAGGAAGTGTTAGCGTATCAGTATGCACATATGCAGTGCTGGGGTCTGTGAAAAAAATGGTGAGTGAGCAAACTACTGAAAGAAAACATTAACTGTAAAATACGAGTAAGTCATTACTCAAACAAATGTGTTTCTACATTTTAACAGTAAACCATAAAATACACTGTGATAAAGGAGGTACTGCCAGCACAGCTATTTGGAATTCTGTAAATAATTATATGTAATTTATGAATATTAACATGATTTATATAGAAGTGTAACAAAGGGAGATACTGCCAGCCCAGCTATATGTCATTTTTTAATATTTATATTTTATTTATGAAGATCAACATGATTCATATAAGATAATTGTGTTGCAATTTTATTAGAACTATATGTCAGGTGTATATCAAACTGCTGGTACAGAAGTGTGTGTTGAATTTTTAGCAAAGTGCTTAAAATGTAAGCACAGCATGCCCTACTGGAATAGAACAGAAATGTACATGCACTATTGTTACGGTTTAATGTATATATTTTAGTAGGGTAAACTGTAATACAGACGGCTAACTTGCAAAACTTCAGAAAAGTAGCTGAAATTAAATTACTTTATGGCTAGGACCATAAAAAAAATGCTATCTTTCAGTTTCAGTGCAGCAGCACACAATGTCTGTGCTGTAAAGTTTGCTGTATTGTCTTGGAAGTGTTTTATTGTTTTATGACTTCCAGGATCTGCAAAGATCTGTGGAAAAGGCCTTGTCTATGTATCTTCACTGGTGGATGATAAACACTGCTAGCTTTCAGCAATGGGGGTTTTACCTAGTATAGAGTCAGATGAAATTATGTCATTTTGCAAGCTATCCCAGCAGTAATATTTGAGATATTAATTTAAAACCTCTCTGAGAGAGACAGAGCAGTCTGTATTCTGTCTTGGACCTGACAATACCAAGATCCACTCACCACATCTGCCTTGCTGTGAGTAAGTTTCTAGGTTATAGTCATTCTGTTAGATATATTCAGGAATATAGCAAAGCTTATTTGAGATATTTTTCTTTATTTATGTGAGACTGTCCTGCAATGTTATTTTAAATATTTCCTGTGATTTTGATCTCTGATATTGCTATACATATATATACTGAGTATTTTCTTGTTCTTTTATTTATTATTAAATATAGTTAAATCTCTCATTGCGGCTGATCTGTCTAGAGATATTTAAGTTCAGAGAGTACTTGCATATTTATTTGGTGACACTATGTAGGCCACTCCTGATAGCCTTGCTCTTAGTCAAACTACTGTTTGTATTAATAGTAACATTACACAGTAAGATTGGGCACCCTTTGTCAAGGCCTTTAAGGTAGCTGGTAAGGGGTTGGCTGGTGGCAATGGTAACTACCCTATAGTCTGGGAAAAAGGGGGCATCGCTAGTAAACCTGTGCCAGCCTTTCCCAGGTTGTGTGTGGGTGTGTGTGTGTGTGTGTGTGTGTGTGTGTGTGTGTGTGTGTGTGTGTGTGTGTGTATAAATCAAACCTTAAAGAGTGTATGTATCACTTACTTGGGCAGGAACACAAAGCAGTGGTTGGACAGAGAGGGTGCTGGAGGTCTTGGCTTGACCACTCAGCTGAGATCTGAACTCTATAGCTGTGCCAGCGGGTAGTATTATTGGTGATATGGAGAAAGAGGAAGAAACCAGCCCCAGGCTGACTGTGGTCTCTGTGTGATGTTAAAGGAAATTGCACTTTACTGTGTGTGTGTGCTTTTCTTCCTCCCAATGTACATCCCTCACTAGTGCCAGTGGTGAGGATTGAGGCCCCTTGATTACTGGTCCAGTGGTGGGACATCACATACATGTGCTGGCAAAGTATTATCTGTGAACAAGATATTTAAAGTAGGTCAGTTATCAATAAATTTTATAAAAGGAAAAGTTAAGTATTGTTAGCTAGCTGTGTAGGAAGGCATTAGGTTCTTAACTCCCCATAAGCAAAGATGACTTTGGAAGTCTTTGGTGTTTACAATGTATTTCTGGAAATGCTATGACTTATTTTATAGTTAATAAAGACAATGTACATATACCACCGATTGGCACGGCAATCCCAGCAAAGTGTCTGACGGGAACATAAAAGATAATATTGTTTATTTATTTTAATTTATTAATCCTTTGTTGACTGGGTTAGTCCTACTAGGCTGGTGGTATCTTTTTAATGCAGACCCAAGATAGGATTTACATGGACTAGGGGAATCTTGGCCAGGGGACCAGGGAAATTCCCCTACTCCTTTTTTGATAAGTGCCACGGGATCTTTTACAGCCACCAAACTACCATCATTTCAAGCAGATAGGGCCTTGTTTTAACATCGTATCCAAGCTCACATCACAGTTCATACCATAAATACCTCCATATGCCTGAGTACTTTACCATTGGAGCTGTTCTAAGTAAAATCCTGCACATGGCTATATCACCCAGCTAGGGTCAACTCTGTAGCAGCTGGGTCCAATCGACACATGTTTGTAGAAGAACAAGACCACAGACTCTCTGTTCTTCTATTAGGTTAGCTTGTTCAGAAGTCAGGAATATTATTTATTTATTTAACATTTGTTTACTGGGAAAGTCTGACTTCGAACAAAGCCAATTTTCAGTGGAGGCCGGGGGGAGAAACGCTCAAGATGCATGTCTTTGTAACATGGGAGGCAACCAGAGCACCCAGAGGAAACCCACACAAACACAGGGATGACATGCAGATTCCACACAGAAAGCACTCTAGCCGTGAATCAAACCGGAGGACCTCTTGCTGTAAGGTGACAATGCCAGCGCTGCATCACTGAGCTGTTCTTAGTCAACTACAAGCAGACAGCAGCAAGGTAGGGGCCAAAACCTATATACTAGCATGCAGGCTTTAAACTTATAATAATGAAGTTAATGGTTATGTAATCCTGATCCATGTTTCTTACTGTAGACTGAAAGAAGCATAGGAAACATAGATTTTAAGTCAGCTAAAAACAGTGATTAAATATTCTTGTATATTAAATGTGAATGTTTTAGTAAGGCCTCCTGTTAAATATGCATGTTGAATGTCTGTTGCTTAGTAGTTGTAATTTTGTGCCTGTGGTCTGGATCTTGTGTAAAAGGGTTCTTTGTTTCCACTCAACCATTTAACAAATAAATCTATAAATAAAGATGATTTTGCTTACCTAATCTGCCTGCTTACTTAGCTGTTTAACAGACTATAAAAAAATACCCTAATATCTTGTTTATTTTCTTCAACCTTCATAAGTTTTACCTGAATTTTGTATGATATTTTTGGATTTTGCAAGGTGCTCTTACTATATGTAAATCACTAAGCTCTATTTGTTGAATTACTATTTCTTTCCTTTCATTTTTCTAAATTTGATATTTTAAGGAGTGTAACCACCTGGACTCTGAATACTCTTGATTGATTGACTTTTTTAGTCCCGAACTCCGCATGGTCAGGTACTAAAACTAGTGCTGCCACCTGCTGTGAGGTTTGGGGATTTTTTTGTTTTAGATAACTAGTTCCCTCCTTTTGACCATACCTGATTGTATAGTCCTACCACATACTGTTTTGCCTATTTTGAAGTTTTGCCTTGCATTCTTCTGGTATTTATCAAATCTGTTGCATCTATGTGTAGCTCAGGCTTAGTATTTACAGTCTTAGAGGTTAAATAAATGCAGAATTATTAGCTACAGTGACACAACTTCATGACCAATAGAAACTGTTGTAGCTTCCATGTCAGACCTTTAAGTGTGAGCAGTCTTCCACAGTTGCCAGCATATAATGTAAGACGGAAATTGTATTTACTAATATAAAGTTCTTACCTCGAATAAAAGCAACTATGTTAGCTGTTGTTTGACAAAAATATTATAACTTTTATCTATGCCCATTAGCAAACAATTTTGTAGCTTGTCCTTTTTGAAATCCAGATTGAGAGTGTTCTAGAATATTCTTTTCATTAAAGAAAGACCATTTATCTGGGCTTGGGACCAGCACAAAGAAATGCACTGGCTTGTGCATCCCCAGTGGCTGGGTTGAGAGGAAGGCCTAAGATAAGGTTTATGGATGTGCTTTGAGAGGACATGCAGGTAGTTGGTGTGACAGAGCAAGATGCAGAGGACAGGAAGAAATGGAAACAGATGATCTGTTGTGGTGACCCCTAATGGGAACAACCGAAAGAGAAGAAGAAGATAGAGACAGGGTGGTAATGGTAATAGACTGTACTTCCCTTGTTAGTGGATGAAGAGAAAGCTTTACCGATTTTGCTTTGCCTTTGCAATATAATTTTGTGGAATAAAGAGTACAGAGCAGGATAATGGAGCTTTGGCTGTAAAACAAAATCACATCAACATGACAGCCCACATAAGGCCATTTTGAGATACAGCAAATTAAATAAAAAAGGTAAATAATTTACTGTGATACAAGAAAACTAGCTCTGTAGAGAAGATCAAGGTATGATGAAAATCACATTTTTCACTTTTCAGTTACTGTTATCCTTTAAGGTGTCACATTATAGATGGCCCCTCCTTTCTTGTCAAGTTTCTTCTCATAATGTATAAACATATTTATGTTTCGCCTGTACATTGTGTTTCTGGACCATGTGATCAACACAAAAATTTTAGTAAAAAATTGTTAAAAGCATTCTCTTTGAATTAATTAAATCAAGGAATTTTTTCGGAGAACAAAGCCATCCACAGCTGCCATATACAGTGTGCTGTGCCTTCTAACCCCTGCAGCTAATTCACCATAGGATGAGTAGTAATGCCCCCTCACATTGTTCCCATCCATATCTGGCAACGCTGTGTTTTTACAGTGTCTCGAAACTGTTTTTCTACTGAATGCATAATCTGAAGTGTAGGACAGTGTCACATGCCTTGCTGACATCTAAGTAGTAAAAGCACAAGAAATATCAGCCGTCTTCTCATAGCCCTTTATGCCTTTATTCACACATAGACAGCAAACCCTACCAGTGCTCACCTTATTTTATTGGTTTTGATTATTACATTTTTTCTAGATTACAGGACATATACTGGTGGGTGCATTTATAATAAAATATGCCAGGTTTTCAGTTTACATCATTCCTAATGTGACACATCATAATCTACAAAGGGCTATAGCAGTCATTTAGTCTAAGAGGAGTTTGTACATATCCAAACATTTACAAAAAATTTGTGGGTGGCTTGGATGTTTTCCAAACTGACTGTATCATTCAGTCTCGAGTAGCACCTAGGGCTTTCAGTAGTTGTATTATTAGGATAAATACTGAGAAAATATATTATTGCAATGACAGTTTGTCCAAAAAAGGGGGCGATGATTCTTAAAACTTAAAATATGCATTTCCTATTTCACCAACTGCTACCTTGTATACATCATTTAGATTTAAAGAGGATGGATCTCTGTCCCTTTCTGATGTGATCCCTCTCATTTATCCAATAAAATAACTCTTATTAGATTTTCATTAATGAAGTCGTTGGGACAGAGCAGTGGTACAGCAGTAGTGTTGTTGTCTCACAGCAAGAGGTTCTCTGGTTTGATTCTTGGCTGGGGTTCTGTGAATCTGCATGTCCTCCCTCTGTTCGTGTGGGTTTCCTCCAGGTACTCTGGTTTCCTCTCATGTTACAAAGACATGCATTTGGAGCATTTCTCCCTGAGTCTCCGCTGAAAATTGTCTTTGTTCCAATTCAGACTTTCCCGGTAAACAAATAATAAATAAATAAAATAAGTAATATATTCATTCTCTTGTCAATCTTGTACTTTCAATAAAAAACATTCTTTGATTGATCAAAGTTGGTGATAATTTCCTTGTTTATTACTGAACTGATGGATAATATAAATACCAGTGTAGAACAGAAATTAATAATTTAAAGACCAGAAAGCTGTGGTGTTAACCTATGTTGCACCATACTTTGTATAATTAAACCACACGGTACCATACAAACAAAAAATATTTTACAGTAAAATAGTAAAATACAAGAAAATAAACACATTTATGACTGCAACAATTTGTCAGCAGTTAGCTTGAGGGGACATCTGGAGGTAGTGATTACAGTTTGGGAATTAAGTGTAAGATCATTGCATTTGATGAGTTTTAAGGTAAGTTTAAATAGTCCATGGAGCTAGAACAAGCTTCAGTTATGTTCTCAACAGGATGACTGAAAGCTACTAGGCCTAATTTGTATTTTCTGGTTACCAGTACCTATCCAGTTGCTTGTGGACTTGCAGAGATTTTAACTTATTCCAAGACTTCAGGGGGTGCTGTATCTCAAAACCATTTATTTTTTTGCTGTTGACAATGTTTATTTTTCAATGTTAATAATGTTAATAACGTAAGTTTTGTTTTCTTTTTGATTCTCGGCTGGGGTACTTTTAGTAATTGTTGTAGAGTGACTAATTAATTAATACTTGTAAACAAGAGAGAAAACCAGCATTATCCCTGCCATGGGCTTAACAAGGAACATGTTGCTTACTGTACATGTGTAAGTAATGAGAAAAACTAAGATATGCAGAAACATTAACTAGTTTATAGATACTGGAACATACATTCATTAGGCAGGACAGAAGTATGTCACTATACACCATCACAGTATTGATAAACCTTAGTAGATAACATCCACCAGTGCAGCTGTTTACATAGTATACATGTAAGAATGGGGTCTATATCAGTTTATTGATGCTTCCTTCCCGTGAACCGTCATTGAACCATATACAATGAACATTAACTTCTGCGAACTTCAGTTCAACTAATTACTTTCACAGGGAAAGTAACAAGTTGCCCAGCATTTGGACCATTACACAAAGCACAGTATTTCAAACCCAAACCCCAACTATATATACCGACTCCAGGATAGCACTACAATGGGGAAAAGGGCAAATTTCTGATGCTGGGCAACTCATTACTTTCTCAGGGAAAGTCATTCATTGTGAACGTTTGCTGTACATGGATCGATGAACGAAGGTTCATGAAAATGAACCTTCAATAAAGTAATACAGACCTGTATGAATGCAGCTCCACCACAAGGTGCTGTTCTAAAATGTGGTTAAATATAGCCAGCTGAAGATACCTGCCAGATCATGAACTCATTAGAACTGGGGAAACACACCGTACCTATCCGCATAAGCTCTACAACACATAACAGCAGAGTTTGAAGATTGAATAATGAGAAGCAAGCAGTTATACTTGGATGTGTCCTTTAAGCATTATGCATGGCTGTTTCTGAAATGTGAATGATGAAGGAGAGGCAGACTACCGCAGACAGCCAATCCCTGAGAGAAGAAAACCTGATCTCCCATCAGCCAGCAGCTTCTAGGATACTAAGACGGAAGCATTATTATGGCACAATTGAAGATTATTTTTAATTTCAGGTATAGTAAGGAGAGGGGACAGTAATCTTGGATCTACTCCAAAATCAACCATTCCTTTCATAAGAAGCCATACTGCTCTTTCTACTCCTGAAAGTGATGCTTTCACCGGAAAGCACACAAGACAAACACAGATCTTGCTGAGAAGAGTATGCAGCATTTGGGAATCTCCCAAAGACACAGAATGAGGAAGTGGCAGCCCATATTCCAGTTGATTTCTTATCCTCCTTGAATAAATACATAGATACTATGAGTCAGACAACAATTTTCAGCATACATACTCAAAATAGGCCTGCACAGACTTGCGGGTGTCAAGTCATACCCCTTGACATTTTGGATATTGTACTGTTTCAACTGGTCTTCCATCTTATCTGGAAATTCTGTAGTCATTATACCAAGCTGCATAGTTATTTTGTTTTACTACAGTTCATATGCAGCAGGTTTGCAGCAAACCATTGAAGAGATCAGAGAACTCTGCTGCATCTCCTTGTGAATGTTGTCTAACAAACAAGATGGCCTTATTCCATGAGGTGCCCTCCCAGAAAAATAAGTGTGTAGGGTGAAGTCCATATACAGATGATTAATAAAGGGGCTGAAAAGTCAAAGATCCATAATATAGTGTTATGGGAGTCCAGTGTAAATAGTGACATGATGGGGCAACCTGTTTTCCTCAAAATGTGTACACCTTGCATTAGCCTGGCTCCATGGCACAAAGGTGACTGTGAACCTGGTGACATGGTCACTAGTGTTCAACAGTTGGTGACAAGGGTCTGCCATGGAGTGCAGATTGGTTCTCCCTTCTGTGTGGCCCACCCAGGGAATCTCTAACCTGAATGGGGCAGGTATCACAGATCTGAAAACTACTAATCTTTCTCTGTGGGCACTTTTTTAAATGCCAAGTCCATCAACAATAAGTAAGCTATGGGCCTGTTGCACAATGTTGACCTGCCTTTCATCTCAGTGACCTTGTTGGATAATAGTGTTCCCTACTGTGTAGCTGCTGCACTCTCCCAAGATTCTCTGTAGTTTGGTAACCTAGGCTAAACAGGATAAGGGATGGGGCTCTGCAATGTTGTCAGTTCTCACTGTGACTGGCCATAGTTAAAGAAGAGACTACCAGTTCACATGTGTTTGTAATGGAACAGAAGTAAGCTGTGGGTTGTTCTTCATCTGCCTTTCACCCAGTGGTGTATGAACACTCCTGCAGGAGTTCATTGACTTTCTCTTTGATTCGGTATTGGGGTCTTCTAACTAGTTAGGGCTGTGGCATTTCCACATCTGGGGAGATGATTACTCTGAGTCCTGCACAAGAATTTCTGTTTTATCAGCCTATGATTTTTGATGATTATTTCTGGCTATCAACAGTAAACTGTGGAAAGATTTCAGTCTGTGTATTTATTCATTGTTTTATTGTAAGATAGCTAGGGCATTTGCACCTTAAAAAATCTGAATTTTAATCTGAATGCATAATAAAAGTCTATTCTAACACAACCATATGATTTTTGCAGTGGCTTATGTGCCTGCTATTTTGTAGCAATCAGTAGACCAAAGACTTTCAGGAATTTTTAGGTTCATAGGTTAACTGCTATTAACCCGCGGTCAGAATCAAACTCTGTATTTTGTGTCTATGAGATGAAGAGCTTAACCATAATGCCAAACCCACCCTCCAAATAATGTCACCCAGATCTTATCCTGGTCATGAGAGAGACGTGCAAAGAGCATCTGGATAACCTACAAAGGCTACTAGATAGGGTAAAACAGAATGACATTAGAAAAGACAGAGGTAGTGTGAAATATTTCAAAAATGAAATTTCATATTTTTGGCACTGGACTAACAAAAGTGAATTTTAGACACCATAAGTGAAAATAAGGACCATGCTACATACATCTAGGTCTCAGAGCATGTCATAGGTGAAGCCTTCTACAGGTCAGGCAAACTACTAGTGTAAGTTTCTACAGAATCTCTCATCTGTACAACACCTGTTAAATGCAATCTTTCAGCATGTATCAGATGGCAGTGTGGGGAGGAGTTTGATTATATGGGTCAAGTTGCTTATCCACTTTGCTCCACCTTTTCCTATTAGGCTGCATGTTACTTTGTTTTATGTAATTGCTATTGTTCTATTGCTCAGACTCCAGGGTGGTACAGAGAGAGGCAATCTCCTTGACAGAAGTTGAATGTGACTGTAACCAGATGCACAGAATAACCTTTAACCTGGTCTGGGGAGACAGAAAGTCCATTAGTATCTATATGAAATAAGATTTAAGCTACATATTAATTTGTTCATTTAAATGTATTTTCTGAGGTAGAACACTGATTGCCAGTCCAGTCAGTACAAACATTTGAACACTCGCATGCAGGTAATACAATACTCATGATAAAAAGAAATGATTCAATATTTTAACTATTGCCAAAAGATATTATATAGTCCATTCAAAGAATGTATAAGAGGTTTATCAAAAGTTTCACAAAACAGTGTGGTCAACACGATCAAGAGCTGAAGAATTAAGCTAGGCAGTATGCCTATAGCTTGGGGGGGGGGGTGGCCGCAGTGGTGCAGCGGTTACCGTTGCCACCTCACAGCAAGAGGTTCTCTAGTTCGATCCTCAGCTGGGGTGCCATCTGTGTGGAGTCTGCATGTCCTCCCTGTGGTTATGTGGGTTTCCTCCAGGTGCTTCGGTTTCCTCCCACATTGCAAAGACATGCACTAGGTGGATTAGACACTCTAAATTGGCCCTAGGTGTGAGTGCATGTGTGTGCCTTCTGTGGAAGGTTGGGTGCTGGGCTGGCAACTCAACACCATAAAACTCCACTGCCAATCATGAGCGGACAGGTGATCCGCTGTGGTGACCCCTAACTGTGAAAAGCCAAAAGAAGAAGTATGCCTATAGCTTGAGGAGGGGTTTCTATGCATAAATGAAGAAAACACAGAAAGAGGGTGAAAATAAAACTTTTGAAAAGTCTATGCACATAATTTACAAATGGTACAGAAAAGAAATAAATGAGAGAAAGGCAGAATAAAAGAGAAGTTCTTCATGGATTTGAGGAAAGGGATAGTACAGTGTAACTGTGTGATATGTTTGTGTAATGTGTTTTAAAGGTATGACAGAATGTGTGTCAGATTGTGGGAGCAGGTGTTAAATAATAGCTGGGGTGCGAAAGCAGGCACACTTGTTAGCTTCTAAAAATACATATTTTTAAATTTCAATCTGCATTCAGTACCCAAATTAATTGTTTTTGGTATGGAGAGAAGGAGATTCCCAAAGAACTAGGGCAGTTGAAGAAAAGCTATGGTCTAGAATACCTAGTTTTGTGTGCAGTGTTTAGCTCAAAGGTCTTTACTGGGGCATTTGATCTAAGCTGATGGTCTGACAACCTGAGTTTTAGGTGGCCAGTGAGGTAAGGATCAGTCTCCAGTTTTACCCATTTCAAAACAAGGTAACCGAGAAGTAAGTGTGACCTCTGCTTCATATTAGCCATTTTGCTTTGAATAAGCTAATCCAGTGGGGTACTGCTTTGGAGATAGGGCAATAAACCTGCAGATATAACTGTTAATTACTTATAGTACCAAGGGGTTCTTTGTTTGCTGCAGTGATAACATGGAGGGCATATTCTGGTCATACTAGGATGATACTTATACCAAAAGTTCATCTACTTTCTGGTGGCAGAAAACATGAAAACTTTGTTGACCAGAAGATGTAATTTGTTATTTTTGGCTCGTGTTAATATTAATGTGATACTGAAAATCTATATGCTAGTTAAACCAAGCACCTAGATATAGGAAGTGGCTTGCAGTCTCTAGCATGGATATTACCTAGGTAGTGCCAATCAGGGGCTACTGATGTGATCTTTCATTTGGCTCCAGATATCACTGCATATGTTTTAGAAGTGTTTAGTACAAGTGGATTTGCAGTGACCAGTTAAAAATTTAGGGACAGGTAATTTTTTGCTATTTAATTGTGATGCTGAAGGGTCCAGATGTACAGATAACCACATCATCTGTATACAGAATCATTTGTAGTCACAAAATTTAAGCTGAACGTCTGTTCATGAAAACAGAAAAGAAAAGTGAAAGTGGATTGGATGTTAAATGTATACCTACTTTTACAGAGAAGGTGATAATGATAAAATCCTTGGACAGAGTAATCAAAGGCTTTTGTGCATACTCCTAATGCAGTAACAGCTTGAAGTAAGAAGTTATGCTCAACTAGACTAAAGGTTTTAGTAAGGTTTATAAAGACTGGACCAGTTACATAGATTTTGTAGGCATACAGAAGAATGTCATTAGTTAAGGTATACTGTGTTGTTGTTTGTACTCTAAAAAGCATGCTGGCTAGCCATTACTAGCTGTTTTGATCCTAGGAAATGGAGGAAAATATAGTGATTTACAGACGGGTTACAATGATCATCACTGTGCCTAAGGGGACACCTTTATCTGACACAGTACAACAAAATAAGACAACAATAGTGCTGCCATATAAAACGTGCACAACCAATATCCATGGAGCAAAGCGATGTGCATTACAAAACAATTATGACAGACTTACCCTTAGTGAATAATGCAGTTCAAACAGGAATCAGAAAAATGTGGCAATGTTACAGATGTAATATTTAGGGTCTGTATTAAATCAGTGAATGCTTAAAATAGCTACCGCTGATTTATCGACCCCATGTAAGCGAAAGCTTACAATCCTGAACACTTGGAACTGTGATTTTTTTTTTCCCAGGGAAAAAAATCGGTGTTCCCCAAAAAAAAAAATAATAAAAACTTCAAAACATTACATAAAGTGGGAGGGCTTCGCCCCCACTCCCCCAGATGTGGGGAGCTGTGCTCCCCACACACCCCTACTTAAATATACCAACTCTGAGATTGCACTACAGTGCGGAAAATGGCAAAGTAACAGAGGTAGCCAAGTGATTACCCAGGGAAAGAAATTGCTTATATGGCGTTTCGCTATTTTGCTGTTTCGTGCTTTCAAATTTGATCAAGAAGCGTTTGAAGGATTGCGTCTTCGATTATATACTAGGAACCCAATAATTAGTGTAAAAGGATGACCTGAAGAAGATCATTTGTTATACTACAACTTATTGCTAGAGAAAAGAAGATGGTCATATGTCAGCTCATTGTACTGTGTGGCTGTGACACAGACCAGTAATCCAAGCTATGTTCCGTTCCAGACTGCTGAATGTTACTTGTAATAAGCACCTGGGAACAGCAACATGAAGTTCCCTGCTAAGTCACATGCAGTAGTTGGCATAGATAAATTAATCATAACCTTTTCCAGAAGCTGCACTGAATATGGAATGATGTGAAATGAACTACTACTACCAGCACCCCTTATTCCCTAGGAATGGCTATCTGTACCACAGTAATGTTTTATACTGAGTCTGTGCTTCCTTCAGAGGACTCATAGTTAATCACAGAGGATGCACATCCAAAGTGGGATGAAGTTGTCTGCATGGTGTTAATGATGACAGAAGAGATTATATCAGTAATAAGAATGATGTTTGCAAAGAAACCACTTGCTTGAACAGATTGTCAGCTGTAAGTGTAAACAAGTCAGAAAAGTATTAAGACATTTCTGAAGCAAAACATTTAGCTGTTTAACCATCTTACTACAAGTGGACTTAATGAAAGTTATATAGAAAGGTTTAAGAAAAAGCAGATCATCACCTGTGTTGACTTTGCCCAGTGTAACCTCATTTTCCCTTTTTCTGCCCATGGAAAAATATCTGTCTGAACATGCTGAGTAGATTTCTATGAGGAACAGAGAATCTTAATTAGATTTCCAGGTTCAGCCTTCCCTGTAATGGTTCCTTCTAAGTAAACAAGCTGGGAAAGTTCCATTTAACACACTGAACACACGGCCACTGATGTGACACTGTGAACACGCACTCTGCCCCGGCAGTCATGCACCAAACTGCTAAATCATGCTAATATTTTTAAGCATGTGCTTGCTTAAGGTACAGAAGAATCAGAATTTCATCTCACCTGTAATTATGTTTTCATTCATTGTCTTGATAAACTGTGCAGGAAAACTATACAAAAAGCCATAAGCCTGCTAAAAGAAACTTTATTTTCTAAAGCTCTAAATATTGTCTTGGACTCATTGACTCACCCACCACACAAATTTAACATGTGCAAGCAAGCCTGTTTCACTATTCCCTAGACAGAGTAGCTTGATCATGTAATATTCATTTTGAAAAGCAATAAAAGATGTTATAAAATAATATGCTTTAGTCTGAGCAGGGTGTAGAGAAAAGTGGATTTGGTTCACTGAGGGAATAATTGGTAATTTTCTCTGACAGAAGGACAGAAATAAATAAACTGGTGTAACATCAGCAGGAAACGGATGCCATTGCTTATTACCATTAGTAATATCTCTGCGCCACTGTGACAAAGGTTATTCTGCATGTCCTTGGAATGGACAGGTTTTTTTTGTATCCATTTCAATGCTGTGCAATTTGATGCAGGCTCACACACAGTAATGCTACAAATGTGTCATTTTGTATCTACTTCACACTGGTTTAAAAATGATTAAACAGAACATAGACTTGTCAGGATATCTTTTTTGGACCAACATAGGTTTACATTTCAGTAAGTGCATGCTATGTTTTTATACTTCATTTTACTGCAGTATGAAAGATGTGCTGGTCCAATAAAAGGCATCACAACAGTTGTGTGTTCCAGTGTTTTCTGTCAGTGGTATTGCACTGCATTTCATTCCGTCTGTCTGTCTGCCTCACTAGTTTTAATGATGCCTAATTAATTTTATGTACTATTACATTCTGTAGTATGTCTGTCTGTCTGCCTCACTAGTTTTAATGATGCCTAATTAATTTTATGTACTATTACATCCTGTAGTATGTGACACTGTCTCCAAGATGAAGCTATGTGATCCAAAATATTAATGATTACAACTCAGTGGTAGTACAGGCACAATTTCTGTTCCCAGTGGACTTCTGCATGTGATATAAACTGCAGTACAGTCACTAATGTTGTTGTTGTTGTTGTGTCTTTCGGCTTATCCCGGTCAGGGGTTGCCACAGCGGAACTCCAGTCCACTAATGTTTGGTAGTGGATTTTTACGTGCTGAGTTACCAGCCCTGACGCACAACCTTCAACGAAGGCATGCCCATTCATGCATGCCTCCACACAGAAGACACTCTAACTGAGAATCGAACGGGACAACGTCTTGCTGTGAGGTGACAATGCTACCACAGCACCACTACCACGGTCAGTACAGTCACTAATATGGCCTTAAAACAGAGACAATTTTTTGACATAGTGGGATTATGCTCTACAACCAGTTGACCCAGATGGTGCAAAACCTAGGTGATGAAGGGCTGTCTCCTGTAATCAGTTTTGATATTTTGATACATTATTTAATACAACCTGAAAGCTGAGTGCATTCCTCTTGAAGCAAAAGCCTTTTCCATATGTTCCATAGTCTGTACCTGCATCATGGTTCATACAAACTCAGTAAGGCCTGCTGTGTGAACAGAGCTTGGTAGATTGAACTTCACAAGCCTAGCCTACATGCTGATATTGTGTAATGATCTTCTAGCAGGTGTGAGCTCTGTAGCAGAATGCACTCCCTCCCACTTGAGGTAAGTTTATGTTGAACTCACATAACTAACCTTACCCTGTCTGCTTTGCCTATGTTCCTTTTCTAGCTGATCCCACATTTTCAGTGCAGCAGCCAGGGTTTCATTCTCTCACCAATGAACCAGCCACATTTTCCTCATTTCGCATCTTATAGTAGCATGGCCTTGACATGCCATTACTGAGGCTACAGGAAGCCACTCCAACCTGTAGTATATACATGTCATTTGAAGACGGCCTCAGAGTTCTGCATATGATAAATGTGGTTAAGATGATGTGAGGAAGACGGCACAGTGGTGCAGCAGTTAACGTTGTCACCTCACAGCATGAGGTTGTCCAGTTCAATTCTTCGCTGAGTGATTTCTGTGCAGAGTCTGCATTTCCTCCTTGCATTTGTGTGGGTTTCCTCCAGGTGAACTGGTTTCCTCCCATGTTATAAAGACATGCATCTGGAGCATTTCTCCCTAGGCCTCTGCTGAAAATTGGCTCATTCCAAGTCGGACTTTCCTGGTTAACAAATGTTAAATAAAAAAATAAAATAAGACCCAGTTTAAAGATATCACAGTAATTCGAAGAGTTGATGGTAGTAGTATCAATAAAGTAGGCATCACTGTTATGTCTAGTACATAAAGACTAACATAGAATCATGGAAAATAAAAAGGGGGCCTATATTATAACATCAAAGTCTAAAAACTTCAAATGTTGTAATATTGAACCTAGTAGAGCGAATGCTTGAAATAGCAAAGCTGCAGAACACCGAATACTTTCCTAGGGAAAATATTCAGTGGGCCGTTTCTGCAGCTTCGCTATTTCCTCAGCTGTGAAGCGAAAGTTATGGACTGGGTTAAGGTAAGTGTGCGAATGAAGGTGAGTGTGTGATTGGGCGTGGGTTAGGTGAGTTAGGGTTAGGGCGCGGGTCAGGTAAATGTGCGATTGTGTGGACGTGAGGGTTAGGGTGGGGTAGGTGAGTTAGGGTTAGGGAGCGGGTAAGGTGAGTGTGCAATAGTTAGGGACCTTAGGGTTAGGGTTGGGTTAAGATAAGTGGATAGCTAGTGGTGTATGTCTGGTTTAGTGTGGGGTTTTGTGAAGTGTATGTGTGTGGATTATTTAGTTTGGTGTGCTTGAGTTGTGTGTATGTTTGTTGGAACAGTGAATTTTTTCCCTGGGAAAAAAATCGCTATTCTGACTGTTTGATTTTCAGGTGTTTCGATTGAATGGGTTCGATATTATAACATTCAATATTTTTAGATTTCGATGTTATAATATAGACCCAATAAAAGTAATGGTGGTTTTAGGGAACATAGTCCTACCACAGGTAGGTATACAAATAATTGGGAAAGTCAAAATATACAGATCCAAAACTAAAACAGGAGCATTCCTAGAAAAAAAGAAGGAAAACACCAAAGAGAGGAAAACAGATGCAGAAATATTTAGAAAATAAGCAGAAGGAGAATAAAGAGGATCGCGCTTGAGCAGAGAGAGAAAGACAGTCAGACAGAAAAAGCTACACACCCACCATCTGAGTATTTGACAAAGTTTAGCCATGCTTTGGTCTGTTTATTTTATTTATTTATTTACAGACGTTGGTGAAGTCTCTAAAAAAATTAGGCTTTGTAAATAACGGATTTAGTCCTCATGGACTTTTTTGTCCTTGCAATGGCCACAGTAGATGTAAAATAATCCGGTGAGGTATTACTAGCTTGTATTGCTATTGTAAGGAAATCTTCAGGCAGCAGGTCAGACACAAAATCATTGTGTCTAGCTACATTAAATCATTGTCAGAATACATACATAGTAAACCATATATAATGAAAAGACAGCTTTCTGCATAAGCAAAACTGGAAATGTTTTCAGTTGTAAATTGTAAGTGGTGAGTCTCTAGATGAATATAGAAGCACAGAATCCAATGCTGGAGCCATGACTAAGTAAAGGGCAACCAGTACCACAAAGTATCTTGCATTGGACCATAAAAAAACATAAGATTGTAGAATATGGTTGATCTCAAGAGCAAATACAAAGGTGGCTAATGTCCTATAAAAGTACAGGTTAATACTAGTGGGACTACTTGCTATACATTTGGCTTAATTTATCCATACAATGTAAAAAGAAAAAAAAAGAAAAGCAAACATTGTTAACATACATTGCAACATGAATGTGCATAAAAATGGCAATCTTATGTCAGTCACCCCCCCCCGCCATCTTCTATAACCAGGAAATGAAGTAGATGTCAATACAGAGTATTTGTACATAAAATATAATCTGAGATGCTTTCCAGATAATAAACGGATCTCCGAGATAAACAGAAGTCAGAAAATATGTCTTAATTTCCATAGCCAACCTGCACTTCTAACAGGTTGTTAAATCCACACACATTCTGATTCAGCAAAGTGAGCTGCCCAGACGATATAGAGATCCCCCTTTTGAGTGAATATCTGTACCAATAGACATAATTTATCAGAGTACTCACCCCTTTTCATAGGTTCATAGGTTCATACTAGGCTATCTGCCCTGGGGCAATTATAAGCCTAGCCCGATTCTGTATGGCTTACGCCACCCCTTGATTTGAGTATACTGTGCCCTTTTTAAGGTTTAGTTTACTGTGCCTCTGTCTAATAGTGACACAGGAGTAATCCCTGGGACAAACCTACGATCCCCCATCCACCTATCAAGATTCTTCTTGAAGAGATTCAGTGAGGTGCTCTGCCTCACATGAACTGGAATTCTATTCCAGAGTGAAGGGAGCCTCTGGGTTATGAACCTGTCCCTCCAGTAAGTTCTATTTATTTCTGTGCTGAGGTTCAAGTCCCTCGAGCGTGTGGCTCTAAGGGATTTAGATTTACTGAGGTGGAGCATGACCATTAATTCTGGATTTCACATAGCTTTGTATGTCAGGCATAGATCGCCTCGGAGTAGGCGGTATGCAACTGAGTAGAGCTGGAGTTTTTTTAACCGAGCAGCATATGGCATCTGTTTGAGACCCTTGATCCTCTTGGTGAGATACTTTTGGGGTCTTTCTAATTGCTGCAGGTGTGGGGTAAGGTACATCCCAAAAGGGGCATTGTATTCTATGATGGGCCTGATGAGGGATGAATAAAGGGGCACGATTACCTCTCTTGATCCAGATGTGAAACCCTTCGTGATGAGGTGGGCTATGTAGAAGGTCTTTCTAACCACTTTGGCAATGTGGTTTTCAAAGGAGAGATTGCTATCAACTTGGGTCCCCAGGTCCCTAATAACTTTCTCTGTACTTAATGGGTTTCCACCTATGTGGTAATTTGTGGGCACATTGTTTTTGCCAAAGGTTATGACTATACATTTTTCGGCATTTAGCTTTAAACCATGGCGCTGGCACCAGTTATCTGTCTCTGTGAGACCTTTTTGAAGGATGTTTGTGTCAGCTGGAGAGTTGATTATGGCGCCCAGTTTGCAGTCGTCTGCGAACTTGGTGAGCCATAGTCCTCCCACGTTTGCCTGTACCTCGGAAAAGTATATACCGAACAAGAGTGGTCCCAGGACAGAACCCTGTGGGACGCCACTTGTGACCGGTTTCGAGTCTGACATGGCTCCAGCAACTCTCACTCTGTGGGTTCTGTCTTTGAGCCAGTTTGCGACCCATCTTGTGACATAGGGGTTTATATTTAAGCTGGATAGCTTATCTATGATGCCCGAGTGGGGTATTGTGTCAAATGCCTTTGCAAGGTCCAGATAGGCTGTGTGGACTACCTTTCCTTCATCTATGGCTTTGGTGACTGTTTTGAAGAAGTCAACCAGGTTCAAAAGGCAGGATCTGCCCTTGACAAAGCTGAACTGGGTAGGATCTAGTGTCTGTAGGTCCCCAATGTCTTTGTTTATGAGCTCCATGATGATCCTCTCCATAGCCTTGCAGACTAAGCTAGTCAGGCTTATGGGGCGATAGTTTCCAGGGTCTGTAGAGGCTCCACCTTTGTGGAGTGGGACCACTGTTGCTGTACACCATTCTGTGGGCACATATCCTGTAGTGAGGCTGAGATTGTATAGCTGTTTTATTTGAGGGATTAGTTCCTCTTGGAGTTCATGTAGGACGCAACCTGGGACACCATCTGGTCCCATGGAAGCAGTGTTTTTTGCTTTGGAGAGGGCAGCCTTCACCTGGGCATCAGAGATGTTTGGGAGGCAGCCCTCTGCCGGGATAGATACTTGCTCTTTTGGCGGCGGGGGTGGAGAAGTTTGCACTGAACCTGTCTGCCAGGATATTGGCGATGTCTGTGGGTTCACTGTATTTTTTGTCATTTAGAATCAACTCAGAACAAGTCTGGGAGTTGCATCCCAGGTTTCTAACATAACTGAAAAAAGCCTTATGATTGTCTTTGGTGTCCTGTGCAATTTTTCTCTCGAAGCTGGCCTTGGAGGATTTTATGAGGGATCGTAATTTTTTGCTAGTACTGATCAGAGATGCCTTCCCTAGTAGGGATTTTGCTCTATCATGTAGTAGCTTCCTCCTTCTGTTGTACAGTTTATTTATGGCAGGGGTCCACCAGACTGACGCCTGCCTTTGGATGATTGGGTCTTGGTTTTGTTTGGGATAGCTTGATCCATGCATTCCTGGAGATGTCCGTAGAATGCGTTTATATAGGATTCTGCAGTTTGGGCCGTAGTTTCCACTGACCCTGGGGCCTTGAAGGATTCCACTTCGGTTTTGAGAAGTGAGAAGTTCGCTTTTGAGAAGTTTTTCACTGTGGTTTTCTGGGCTGGGGTGGGGTCGGGATGTGGACATCCAGTGAAATTAATTTATGGTCTGATCTTACCAATGAGGGATATACTTCTGGTGTGGAGCATAGAGTCCCCATGTTGGTAATGATCAGGTCTAGTATGTTGTCCCCTCTTGTGGGAGTGGTGACTAGTTGTTCCATAGCATTTGAGTTTATAATTTCCAGGAACCTTTGGGCTAAGGTGTTGGGGCTTAAGTAGTGCTCCCAGTCAATGTTTGGGTAGTTGAAGTCGCCCAATATAATGGTGTTCGGAGAGATCTTCATGTTCTCCAATGTTTTCAGGAAAGCCGAGTGGGATTCCTGACTTTGAGAGGGTGGTCTGTAGGATGCTATAAACTGAAAAGCAGTCTTGCCCACTGTTAGTTGCACATGGATGGTCTCCGGTACTTCGTGCAATGCCACTAACCTGGAGGTGTGGATATCCTTGATAAATATGGAAACTCCCCCTCCTTTTGTGGTTCGGTCCGGGTTTTGGGGCCGAAAAGCATTATATGAGATCTAGCCTGGTAGTGCTGGGGTGCTCTCTGGAGCCTTGAACCAGGTTTATGTCACTGCACAGATATCGATGTTCTCCATACTGAGGAGAGCTTCGAGTGCGTGCATCTTGAGGTTAAGACTTCTGGCGTTTAGCAGCATTACCCTTAGTTTCTTGTTCCTTGTGCTGTCTATGGGGGTGGGTTTGACTTTTGAGCCTTGCCTAAAAAAGGCACTATGGGGGTGGCAAGAGCCTTTGCCAATATCCGAAAGCCCAGTGGTGACAGGAGCAAGCCATCCCTAGTGAAGTAACGTGGCTTGTCGAGCATGTCATCCCAGGCTGACAGACACTGGATCCCCTTTGAATGACACCAACATTTTAGCCAATTGTTAAAATCGATCATTTTGTCTTTGTACTGTGGCATCATTCTAGGTGAGGGTAAGATGCTGCTCAAGGTCAGGGTCATACCAGCCTGGGCTACATGATCAGAGAGCTCCCCTATGTCTCTTTTCATGTAGTCCAGGGAGGTACATCTCAGGTCATTCACACCAGCATGTACAATGACTGAGTCATATCTGTATTTGCTTTGGAGTGACCTGAGTGCTTGCGTTATGTGTCGGATCCTAGCACCCGACAGGCAGCTCACCGTGACCTTTTCTTTATTCAGCCTGGTGAGCGGGACGTCAGTGTGTCTGACAATAGAGTCACCTATTACAAGAGTATCAGGTGTGTTATTCAGCCTTAAGGGCTGTGGCTGCTTGGCACACTGACTTTGTGGGTTATGTGTTGTGCGTGTTTTGTTTTGAGGTAGCGTTTGCTTAGATGTCTGCTTTGGAGGTCTCTGTTGCTTAGGTAGATTTTTATTTAGAGCCTCCGAGTATGTTTTTGTGTATTTATGTGTTTGGTTCGCTGATGTGGTGGGACTATGTGATACTGGAATTGTGTTGTGTGAGGTTACCTTCTCCTCCTGACTGGTTACACCAGTTTTGAGATGAGAGAACTCAGCCTCAAGTTTGGCTAAATAGTTGCATCTCTCACATATATTTGAACTTGTTTGGAGGAGGAGACGGTTGTCCGTGTACATGAGACAGTTGTAACATTGCCTCAAAATTCCCAGATTCACCAGCTGGACTGGAGAGTAAACCATTGACTGACCTTTGGACATGCTGGAGTAATATAGGGAAACTGAATTTAAGACGGAGCAATAGAGGACAGGGTAATCGTAGAGAGTATAAGAGTAAGTAGTGCTTATGGTTTAATAGTGCTAACTTGTAGGATTACTTAATTGGACCAGTGAAGGGCCTTAGAATGAGAATATGGTGTTTAGATTGAGAGATAGAGCAGTTCTAAGGGAAAAAGTGAAGAGCAGACTTTGTGGAGCCAGGAATAGTTTAAACCCAATTAGGTGGTGCTGCCCGCTGTTGCGCTATGCTCACAACCACGCAAAACCATGCAAAAGAGGGTTTTAAGAGAGGAAGATGAAGGAGTTTTGGAATTGACCCAAAATGGCCAATAAAACTACAGTTTCAAGTCAGTAACCACTCCCACAGGGGCAGGCAGGCTGCTCAATGTTTTTCACTGCCACTGATCAACAGAGAGACTTCCCTTTAGCCCAGGCAAAAAATGGCCTCACAGAAACTTACAAACAGTTCAAGAACAGCAAGCCTGTAACTGAACTTTTTTAAATCTCAGAAAAGTGGGAAAAAAGCAAGATTTTTTTTTTTTTTTTCAGAGATAGCAGAGGTTCACAAGTATCAACAAGTTATAACAGTGCAGTAAATGACCCCACATAAGAGTGCTAGGCCAAAGACAGATAAAATGCAAGTTTTGAGAAAAAAAATGATTTTAAAAATAAGTGCAAACAGGAAATTCAGTAAACAGCTCTAGGTTGTGCTCTAAATACAGTTACTAATGCAGAAATTAAGTTTAACAAGCCAGAAAATGCTCAAAATAGGCGGCTATGCAGAAAAACTTAGCAAATAAACAGAGGAAAAATACTTAAAATCTCAAAAGTGGCTCCTTTCTTCTCTCAGCGTTTTCTCCTCTTGGTGGTGCTTCACCAACAGCCAACAAGCCTGAAAAGACACCAAAACCACGAGGCAACCAGGTTTTAAGAGAGGAAGATGAAGGAGTTTTGGAATTGACCCAAAATGGCCAATAAAACTACAGTTTCAAGTCAGTAACCACTCCCACAGGGGCAGGCAGGCTGCTCAATGTTTTTCACTGCCACTGATCAACAGAGAGACTTCCCTTTAGCCCAAGCAAAAAAATGGCCTCACAGAAACTTACAAACAGTTCAAGAACAGCAAGCCTGTAACTGAACTTTTTAAAAGCAAGATTTCCTTTGTTTTTTTGTTTTTTTCAGAGATAGCAGAGGCTCACAAGTATCAACAAGTTATAACAGTGCAGTAAATGACCCCACACAAGAGTGCTAGGCCAAAGACAGATAAAATGCAAGTTTTGAGAAAAAAACGATTTTAAAAATAAGTGCAAACAGGAAATTCAGTAAACAGCTCTAGGTTGTGCTCTAAATACAGTTACTAATGCAGAAATCAAGTTTAACAAGCCAGAAAATGCTCAAAATAGGCGGCTATGCAGAAAAACTTAGCAAATAAACAGAGGAAAAATACTTAAAATCTCAAAAGTGGCTCCTTTCTTCTCTCAGCATTTTCTCCTCTTGGTGGGTGCTTCACCAACAGCCAACAAGACTGAAAAGACGCCAAAACCACGAGGCAACCAGGTTTTAAGAGAGGAAGATGAAGGAGTTTTGGAATTGACCCAAAATGGCCAATAAAACTACAGTTTCAAGTCAGTAACCACTCCCACATGGGCAGGCAGGCTGCTCAATGTTTTTCACTGCCACTGATCAACAGAGAGACTTCCCTTTAGCCCAAGCAAAAATGGCCTCACAGAAACTTACAAACAGTTCAAGAACAGCAAGCCTGTAACTGAACTTTTTAAATCTCAGAAAAGTGGGAAAAAGCAAGATTTTTTTTTTTTTTTTTTCAGAGATAGCAGAGGTTCACAAGTATCAACAAGTTATAACAGTGCAGTAAATGACCCCACACAAGAGTGCTAGGCCAAAGACAGATAAAATGCAAGTTTTGAGAAAAAAACGATTTTAAAAATAAGTGCAAACAGGAAATTCAGTAAACAGCTCTAGGTTGTGCTCTAAATACAGTTACTAATGCAGAAATCAAGTTTAACAAGCCAGAAAATGCTCAAAATAGGCGGCTCTGCAGAAAAACTTAACAAATAAACAGAGGAAAAATACTTAAAATCTCAAAAGTGGCTCCTTTCTTCTCTCAGCGTTTTCTCCTCTTGGTGGGTGCTTCACCAACAGCCAACAAGCCTGAAAATACGCCAAAACCACGAGGCAACCAGGTTTTAAGAGAGGAAGGTGAAGGAGTTTTGGAATTGACCCATAATAGCCAATAAAACTACAGTTTCAAGTCAGTAACCACTCCCACAGGGGCAGGCAGGCTGCTCAATATTTTTCACTGCCACTGATCAACAGAGAGACTTCCCTTTAGCCCAAGCAAAAAATGGCCTCACAGAAACTTACAAACAGTTCAAGAACAGCAATCCTGTAACTGAACTTTTTTAAATCTCAGAAAAGTGGGAAAAAGGCAACATTTTTTTTGTTTTTTTGTTTTTTTCAGAGATAGCAGAGGTTCACAAGTATCAACAAGTTATAACAGTGCAGTAAATGACCCCACACAAGAGTGCTAGGCCAAAGACAGATAAAATGCAAGTTTTGAGAAAAAAACGATTTTAAAAATAAGTGCAAACAGGAAATTCAGTAAACAGCTGTAGGCTGAGCTCTAAATACAGTTACTAATGCAGAAATCAAGTTTAACAAGCCAGAAAATGCTCAAAATAGGCGGCTATGCAGACAAACTTAGCAAATAAACAGAGGAAAATACTTAAAATCTCAAAAGTGGCTCTTTTCTTCTCTCAGCGTTTTCTCCTCTTGGTGCGTGCTTCACCAACAGCCAACAAGCCTGAAAAGACACCAAAACCACGAGGCAACCAGGTTTTAAGAGAGGAAGATGAAGGAGTTTTGGAATTGACCCAAAATGGCCAATAAAACTACAGTTTCAAGTCAGTAACCACTCCCACAGGGGCAGGCAGGCTGCTCAATGTTTTTCACTGCCACTGATCAACAGAGAGACTTCCCTTTAGCCCAAGCAAAAAATGGCCTCACAGAAACTTGATTAAAAAGGGATCATTCCAGGCTTCACTGGGTTAAAAAAGGATAGGAATACCGACACATGGGTGACCATAAGTAAAAACACAGCTGCAGTCAATCACAAGCCCACATGGTAGTTCCTCACCCTATAATTAAATCTCATACTTTGTAAAGGACAAAAGCAATCAAAAGATCTACACAGCAAAATCATTCAGGCAAGCATAATCAAGTATAGCTCAGGGATATTTGTATTTAGTAAAGAATATATAGAATACGTCCTATGGTACAGAATAGACTGTTAGTGAACATGACTAATTCCATATATATACATACATATATACACATATAGGTTCATAGGTGTTTGCTAAGCCAAAGACCACATGGGCCTTTTTAAGCCTAGCCATGCATCCCAAATCTCTGACAAGTTCTTATACCCTTGATAAGTGTAAGCATGGGCCTGGGAGATAAATCATTTACATGTTACCTGTGTCCATTAGAGACATTGGTGCCAAACCAGGGCTGAATTTACAGTTTCCCATCCAATTGTTCAAGTTGCACTTAAATTGGGTTATGGAGGAACTCTGCTTCACATGGATGGGGAGCCTGTTCCATAGACTGGGTAGTCTCTGGGATACAAACCTATCTCTCCAGCAGGTTCTATTTATATCACAGGCAAGGTTTAAGTCTTTAGAACAGGTAATTCTAACACTGTTTGTTTTGAGGATATGCAGAAGGTCCATCAGAGTGGGTCTGACAATGCCCTGTATGCCAGGCATAGATCTCCCCTCAAAAGCCTGTAGGAGACAGAATACAGGGATAGGTCCTTGAGGCAATCTGCATAGGACATATTAGTTATGCCCTGCATTCTTTTAGTGAGGAATCTCTGTGGATGTTCCAGTTGTTGGATATGCCTGGTTAGGTACATACCAAAGGGGCCATTGTACTCACTGATAGGTCTGATATATACTTGTATCTCACCATCTGAACTGTTCATGGTATAATGTTCTTATATTTCCTTTCCCACTAATATAACTCCCTATCCCAAGCGAAACCCTCCTTCTAATCCCACTCTAAACAGCACCTGCATTACTTAGCCTTTAGGGATATATGTGCATTTCTTGTTCACATCTGTAGTTATAAGTGTCATAGAACCCTCACTGTAGTACAGTATCTACTTTTCACATGCAAGTCTACTTATTACCTCGCACCAGCTTGCCTAGCATTGTTGTAATAGTATAGATTTAGTGAAATGCCAAGGTTTGCTATATAGAAAGTTACTCTATAACTATTCCTAGTAAATTTCAAAAAGCAACAGCCCCAGTATGGCAACCTTTCTCTCATTCTACTTGAAATATTTCTACAGCTGTTCTCTTTTCAGATCTTATGTCACACTGCAGTTTTAATTCTGCTTTAAAAATATCAATAATTGTATAGTGCATTCAAATCTGTTACTAATGAATGATTATAATTCTCTCATCTGAAGCTTTTCTCATTTCACCTTTCCTGTAAATGGAGTCTTAATCAGCGAGATCGGAAACAAAACATAAACAAATAACTGAGAAAAAGAACTCAGACCTTAATTCACTTATAAAACCAGTAAAAAAAGAATAACGTCATGAATACCATTATGCTAATGCACATGTGGCTATAGTCTTTTATTTAAATAGGTAATTTTAGGGCCAACAGAGAGACAGAATGGTAGAAAACAGATTGGCCCCTATATATTAGCATATCTGGCTGCACGTGCCCAGCTAGCATTGAAACTACTCACAACAACTCATCTCACCGTATGTTATGAATTAGCAGGTCTTAATGATATTAAAGACACTAAAACAATTTTGAACTTGTTTTGATAATAATGGCTTCTGTATTTTTCCACATTTTGGATTTTACACTGGTGGAGATATATATACGGTTAGCGTATAGTTCAGCGTTACATGGAAGCCATTTCAAGAGTGTAGTGATTCAGAGGAAGTGCATAATTCATGTCTTCTAAGTTATGAGATAGTGAACCTTTAAATATTACTGCCACACAGCAGTATGGCATCTGTCTGTGGATCCCAACTGGAATGGCTTCTCAGATTGTGAGGAACTATTTGGCTAATTAAACAATTATTGTATGTAAATGGAATTGATCATGTTTAGTCTGCTGTGGGGATTTTTTGTGTTATGTATTATCTGCATATAACTATTTTTTGATACTAGTCAGTTATTTAAACAATTATATATAAATGGAAGTGAAGGTGCTTCATGCTGACACAGGCATGTTCAGATTCATTCAAATTTCAAATAAAGATTTTGCATAATAGATAATATCCAAGAAAAGGTAATGTTTATTAATCATATTATAGAGTGATATGGAGTTCAGCTAACATCCAAATATAACTCAACAAAATTAAAATACCTGGAGGTTTTTTTTAAGGTTTTCAGAGTATTAATAATATTAAGAGAACTAACTAACACATAAAAGAAAATAAAGTTTGCAGATACATGATACATGGCAGCTGGTCAAGAGATGCTTCTCCTTATATGCTTGATATTTTCCTCAAGAGATGCCTCTCCTTGTACTGTCAGCGTTTTCCTGAAGGCGTGCCTTTCCATGTTTCCTCAACAGGTGTCTCTCCTTATACTGTCGATGTTCCCCCACACGTTGATGAACTATCAAAACTTCTTTTGTACAATAGTAATAAGGCTGTAATGTTTTCCCTTGTTGATCTTTCCTCTGTTGTTAGTCTGCAGATGAAATATTTGGCCACTGTTTTTGGTAGGTTAACAAAACAAGACTGCTGAATCTTTTCAAACCACTTGTAATAAAAAATCTACTCAGCTGACAATCCAGTGTCTACTATATTGTGCTATAAAGAAACATAATGGTCATCTTAAAAGGGCCTCCTATACTATGATATAAAGAGACACAATTTTAAATTCCCATCTGTATAGAAAGGGCACACTTAAAAGCATAGTCTTGGCAATTTTTAAAATTTCAGGAAAGCTGTCTGTCAATTCAGTATATTCATTAATTTTCTGATATCTGTTTATCCTATTTAATATCATGGGATAGATAGACCCTATCGTGCAAGTACCTGGCATAAGGTAGAGGACCCACCATGGACAGCCTGCAGGCTGTCATTGGAATGATTTCTGATAAAAATCCATTGGCAAAGGTAATCAGCACTGGAGAAACTGACAGACTTGCTTTATTTGCCATATTGAGTACCTCTGTCCTTTTCCCTAAGGCCATGTGACCTCTGGGTTAGAGTATTTAAGAATGGGGTTTTGAACAATTATTAGGGCCACGTTGTTTTCAAAGTATAAGTTAGTAGTTTCTATTCATCTTCACTGAAACAATGTCAAGAAAAATAAATTTGCTTTGTTTCCAATCTTAAAACTGAACCTACACCTTCTGGATAGAACTGCCTTCTATCAATTTTTTTGAACTATCCGGAAATCAGAGTGATTGTCCAATAATCCAAAAATTACTGTACAAACTCTGATATTCTGTTACAAAAAACATTGCTAACATAGTGTGGTTATGTCTAAGACAGGAAAACTAAAGACATTTGCCCTCATCTGAGATGTCCATTTATGTCACAAAATAATAGGGTACTGGGTGAGTAAAGAGAGAGGTGGGTTAAGGTAGGTGTGATGTATATGGCTTTGATCCGTTTTCTTCTGCCATAGGAAAGGTAACCCTACTCCTGGATAGTGCATGCACGTGCACACACACACACACACACACACACACACACACACACACACACACACACACACACACACACACACATGCATGCACACCTATATTCATACCGACAATGTAGATGAGTTCAACTTACCTGTCAACATGTCTTTTCCATGTGAAGAAAACTGGAGGTAATTTAACACACATACAGATACAGAACATGCAGACTGCACAGAAGGTACCCAGCTGGGTACCACACAAGACAATTAAGTTGTGTGAAGCAGCATTGTTAACTGCTGCATCGCTGTACTGCTCCTGGTTTATGATTCACTTGTTTTACTGCATTTTTAACAAAGTTTCTAAGTGTCCTGATGAAACACAAATGTAATAATCTGATGCTGCATGCTAACTCTTATGGATGTGATTATCAAAGAACATTTACTCATACAGAACATTAAGCAACAGACAAATATGATATTTTACTCATACAGAAGTTACTTAGAATTACTGAGTCATTACAAAATGAAACCAGACTGCAAGCTGTGGGCTGTGAATTGTGGATTAGTCATCAGCATATTGAACAGGGGAGACACCAACAGTGGTTTACACACATTAATAAATATGGAGGCCAGCAAAGGACACAGTATGAAACCTTGTGGGACAGCAGCCCTTACTGACCATGACAAAAGGCTTATCTTTTTGCACATAATTGAGTCAATACTATTAGACAGTTAACATTTGAAGATGCACAGTCTCTCCCTTACATCTAATTATTTTTGCAATATGATAAAAAAGTGAACACTATATCAAATCAAATGCCTTTGAGAGACTGGAAATCTGATCAATGTTCTGCCTTGGTAAACAGACAAATATACAAACATACATATGTAAATAAATAAAAAACATTTATGAGCAAAAATGCAGTAATACATTTTAATTTGTTCACACTCAAGGAAATGTAAACTGTTAACTTTATAACTGCGGTTTCATTGTGATGCGCAGCCCTAAATTCATGCTGTATTGTTAAAAGAATACAATATAGGGGGTAGATGTCTCTTTGGGCCCCTGCTTTCATTTTCACTTTAGCAAGGTACTTTTCATCATACTTCTGCCTTCTCAGGCTGAATTCCTACCGAATGTCCATGACGTGATTTGAGCTCTGGCTTTTTAGTGTACTATCATCACTGCCTGCCAGTCATCAAACCCAGGATTGATTAGCTCATGTTTTTACCCTTAGGGTGAGAATCAGTTGCAGTAGACCATTATACAGGCAACCTTCAGAATTTTCCATTGAAAGCCTAAGTCCCCACCCCTCAGATGGCTGATTTGAGTGAGGGCCTGCTGTGTCTTCCCTCCAGGAGAGCATGCACATTCCTGTGCACACCCCTTGGAAGGCTACTGCTTTTTACAGCTTGTCAACACCAAGCACATGATTCCTGTCCATTAATCCATGTTATAATCCTGTTTCAGATTTATACTTTGCACCACAACAAAACAGACTTCTCTATCCCCACAGGATTGGCAAGTTGGTTCATACCATTGACTTCTACCCTCCCTGGTTAGCTCCCCAAAACCTGAGCCAATAATCAAACCCAGGCTGTCTAGGTTGAATTCAGGGCTTCATCAGCCTTCACCACAAATCATAATGAGCTGCCAGTTTTTGTCCTCATGACTATATTACCATAAGTATGTTGCGGCAGCCCAGGCTTCAGAAAATAGTGGATCGATAATGAAGGATGATGTTACTGTAATTAGTTGCAAAGTAAATAGTATCTTTGCCTGCATCTGTCCTGGCCTGCAAGTTCAGATGTGGCCGTCAGCCAAGTACCTATAAAGACAAGCACATTGCAAATGTCAAGCTAGAAAGCAGAGACAGGATATTGTAAATGTAACAGTTAAAATGTGAAGCTGGAGAACTAGAAGCAGCATAAATATATGCACACTGTGTAAGTAAACATCATTATCTTATACCGTTTTCAATTTTGGTCTGGCATGGGCTGCTGGAAAATAGAGAATTCTTTTTGCAGGATAGTCTGAGCAGGTTTGCTGAATAATTGCCTACTTTAATTTGACCATGATATTATTCTAAACTGACTGAGTTCAGGAAATGAATGACATCTTAAGAATGTGACTGAAGAGTGTATAAAATGATCTGATTTTAATGTTTACAGTATATATAGCTTTCACGCTGTTCTGATTCCATTTAATCCTCAGCACTCATGCAATAATGCCCCTAGATTATCAGACAACAGTATCTATTTTCATTTTACATTGATGATACCCTGCAGGTAAATGGATAAGTACAGGTGACCAACTTAGAAGTAACACTGAGTAAATTAGTAGAAGAGATGCAATAAGGTACTGTAGCATGGATTCTACAACACAAAGCTATGTCAGAGTAACTTTGTTATTATTTCTTGAGTTGATCAAGATACTAATGAAATGAGGTGGTGAACAAGATGCGAGTCATCCATAGGGTACTTAACAGTTTTTCGTGGTAAATTCATGAAATAGCACAACATAAAATGCAAAGTAAGATGAAAATCTTTGGATTATAAAAGGGATTGAAACTGTTTTCTCTGGTCCTGAGCTGTACTGTTTGCATACTGGGCAGCAAGGATTTATAAACCATATCCAGAGTAAGCGTTATAGGGACAGGTCAATAATTATCAATGCAAGAGCTCTCCTTCTTGGAGTGAAGGGATAAGCATATATACATAAAAAATATATGGAAGAATCAAATGCAAAGGCAAGACACAGACTCCGGTACCGGAGTCTGAGTCTTGCCTTTGCTTTGATTCTTCCATATATTTTTTATGCTACAAATTTGTTTATCTTGGATTGAATCATTTATCAGTGGGCTGCACTTTTATCTGTCTTGATAAGCATGTATACTTTGTATGAAAAGGTGTAGAAGAAGGGAAAATGTCTGCCCTGCAGGAGTTCATAACGACCCTGCAGCGTGCAACTTCACACTGCCTTTGAACTAGTCACATAGGTTCATAGGCATGTACTAGGCTAATGGCCCTGGAGCCTTTACAAGCCAGGCCCATAGAAGTGCCCTGGCATTGTGCTGCCTGACGTTAGTTCCCATTGCCTCTGTCAAGTAAAGCCACTGGAATGATCGCCGGGATGAACTTTCTATTTCCCATCCATTCATCAGTGAGGTGCTCTGCTTGACATGTATGGGAGGACTATTCCAGAGCATGGGCAGTCTCTGGGTTATGAACATGTCCCTCCAGCATGTTCTGTTGATTGTGGTAATGAGGTTGAGGTCTCTGGAGTGTGTGGTGCGGAGGGATTGGGATTTCTTTAGATGTAGCATTTCTAACAGAGCTGGGTCAGACATGGCTTTGTAAGTCAAGCAGAGATCGCCTCTTAGTAGACAATATGAGACAGAGAATAGTTGGAGTTTTTTCTCTTGATTGGCAGATCCTGACATCATAATTGTGCATGTGCCTGTTTGTCAAAGATGAATTCTTCAACCGTCAGTCATACAATGCTTACCTGATTGAGTAACGTTATCTCTGATTTGTAGCAGAATACTTTCCTTGTAAATGCACGAACGGTATTCACTGTTTTAACTTGAACAGTGTTTTGTAGTGGCATAGTTTAGACTGATATTTTATTACAGCACAATTCTTTTTCTTCAGTAGGCTCGAACGTAGATAAGGGATACTAATGGGAAATCCTACTTTCAGTGTTTACATTATGCAGTTTATTTATATTTGTTAACCAGGAGATAGTAATGATTCACATTGGCCTTTTTCAGATTTAGCCTGAGAACATTATCTGGTTAAATGACTTCATCAGAGTCCCACTCCAGGAGGAGGAAGGAATAAAACCCCAGACCTTTAGTTACAGGAAGCAGCTGCTTAATAATTTAGGGTCTTAATCCTCTGCACTAACTGCCAGGTAGAGTACTAGCTAATGCACAGAGACTTTGCATTGTATATTTAAATGCTAGTTTTACATGTGGTTATCTATACTGACAGACAGGGAATTCAGCAGCAAAATACAAATGTTATAAAAACTGTTACAGAGAAGGAAATAGGTATGAATGCACGGTGTTTACAGTGTGTACAAAAAGAACTGTGTTTAGCAGCATGAGTTTATAACTGCAGAATGAAAGATTGGCTGGGATCCTAAAGACACAGGTCTGCGATGAAGTTAAGTTTAAACAATATGGTATTACATACAAAATGACTAACTAGTGAGATGTGCTAGGCAGCAATGGTGTGTCTTACACTTAACCAGTGATCAGTTGTGCTGGTGGGGGTTGTTCAGTTTTTACTCCCAAGAGCTGGATCTAGATCCCATTCTGTACCCCTACCTTTGATTATTGTTATTATTGCCTTAGTACTACCTTTTCTGAGTAAGTTTTATTAACTTGCAGTATTCACTTTATGCATTTTCCATAGTAATACCTGTTAAAATAGCCTCTTTGTCCATTTATAAGTTATGCTTTTATTTAGGTTTATTTGATGTAGAATTTGTTTAGTGTGCTTATTTCTTTTGGGTTTGATTTTATTTTCTTCGTTTCTTTTACATTTCCATTTTTAAATTATCTTTATTACTCAGTTTAAAAGTGCAGAGCTAAATCTGAGTTACTTGGCTTTAAATTGCTTGAATATGTGAAATTTGTGCAGATATATCTTTGTTACTGACTCTTGTTTGTCAAGAGTGCGCTCTCACTTCCTGTTTTGGTCCCAGTTGGAGTCTGTAACATTTTTACTAACTTATAAGCAAGGTGAAAGGATATAGTGTTTTAAAGAGCGTTTGTTTGCTTCCTGCAATTGTCTTTTCAGTTGCTTCCTCCTGCTTCCTGTATATGTTCTATTTTTTAATGTGTTAACTTTTATATTCATTTTAGCAGATGAAGAGATGCCAACATTTTTTCCAAGACTCTCCCACTTTATGCTTCAGCTTGTATCTTAAATGCCTTTTATGTAGAAATAAATCCAAAGTGAAATAGGAATTATATATGCATTTTCCATCTGTAAGTTATATGCTTTGTAAATGAAGACCGACCTAAAAACTGTAGCTCACTTTTTCCATTGGCACACTGACACCTTTGGTGGAACAGCAATAACAGCCAAAATTGTGTACAGTCAGTCTTTTATCTGTATGTCCTTTTGGGATGGGTCAGGATTGGCAGTGGCGTCAAATTATTTACTATTTACAGGTTGCCCTCTGTGGGCTTTAGTCCCACAGGGAAGCATTTCAGGATCAGCAGGCATGCAGAGGAAAAGATAAAGAAAAATTGTTTCTGTATATTGTGTGTTAATAGTTGAAAAATGTAAAGCCCTCCTGAGATTTGAAAACTCATAAAGCTGAATGTTATTCAAGAAAAAAATCTGTTACAATCAACAGACCATGTGAATCCTAAGGAGATATGACACAAGGCCCTGATGAGTTAGCTGACCTGCTGTTAATAGTGTTGGCAAGGGTGCCTTGTGATGTCTGACACTCTATCTTTTTTAGTAATTGGAGTGATGTTATAAGACTGGAGGTTGGTAAAACTGGCTTTATTTCATGCATGTGGATCTAAGAGTGATATTTAACTTCAGGAGGTCTAGTAAACTGGTTTACTATTGAAATGTTAAAAGTTGGAAAAAAAAATGGTACTTAACAGTGAATTGTTTCACTGAAAGTACACATAACCTACCGGTCCTAATGTCGAAAATCAGCTGTTAATGCCGAAAATGTCGACAGTGACATTTTACAGCATTAACAAGAATGCCACCCTTGCCATAACTCCCTAACCCCTACACCTAACATTCCATTTATGCAGGGGAGCAAGCCCCCCTGCACCCCCATGTGGGGGGCTGTGCCCCCCACACCCCCTAACTAAATTTTCCAACTCCGAGATCACACCATAGTGAGGAAAGGGATGTATTTTCCTAACCGCACTGTACCACGATCCCTGTACATAATCGAACATTATATTTACGAATGCACAGTACATTCACAAATATACCGTTCAATTACGTAACTTGCACACATATGAACTATTCGAACACCTGTAGTTCGAATAGTTCATAGGCGTACAATGCTATGCCAATATTTCAATGGTAAACCTAACAGACTTATATTTTTCCAAAACAAGGTTATAAAAATTCTGCAGGATAAGCTGCTGGAGCTCTTGATTGCTGATTCTTTGGCCAATAGTTGGGGAAGGCTTTACACAGCAGAGGTTTTTCTAGTCCATTCTGATTCATTTTTACTAACTGAGTCATCAGCAAAGTAAAATAGAGGAACTTCTATGAGAGACATATCTCAGGAAAGTATTTTTTACTATACTTTAGAGGAGGTGAACAGATAATTAAAGGATGTGAATATATATGTATAAAGGAGCCAAAATGGTGAAATGATCATCAGCTATGGGGAGTAGAGGGTTAAAGTCTTGACTATAACCCAGGCAACTTCAGATTATGTAACATTCCAGGAAATGGGGGAGCAAATGAGCAGAGATGGGAATGAGCAGCTACTGTCAACTCCCCATCTTGAGGAAGAGAAGTGGATTGACTTGCTGCTGCTCTGCTGGCCTCTACCTGTGGGAGTCGTTATATACAGCAGTAGTGTAGGGCATGACATGTGCATCAGTATGCATGCCATAAACAGCTTTGTATCAAGATGGCAGTGCATGAAGAGGAGCATGGCTAAGTATCAGACCAGAATCGTATGCTTCCAGTGGTGCACACATCAAGCTGATAAGAAGTGGGGGTTTGGACCAATATTGATGGTGCAGGACGAGAGAACAAACTCCTGTCATAGCTGCCTGAATGGCAGCCTCTCCAATCAGATTTCACCTCACTGGAAAAATGTGCCTGTATCCAATTAGAGGGCCTGTATCCAATTAGAGGGCTGATGCTTGGCAGGTACAATAGGAAAAGGGAATATTTATGTATTTATTTATTTATTTTGTTTATCAGGATAGTCCGACTGGGTTAAAGAACATATTTTCAGCGGATGCCCGGGGAGAAAAGCTCCACATATAAAAATACATATCAGTACAGAGAAATGACAGTTACTGCATACATAAAATACAATATAAAAATATAATACACATCGATAGTGACAAGCACAAAAGAAGTATTTTATTTTAACGATAAACCTACAGGATAGTTAAGGTTATTAGAAATGATATGCTGATAAATGTATAGTACATATTACAGAAAGTTTTATACTTCAGAAGGTTTTTAGCTGCACTAGCAAGGAGTAGTACATGTACAAAGCCAAGAATCAGCAAGGAAGTTTCTAAGCAATATTTTGAACACTTTGCAATTAATAGTTGTTCTAATGTTTAATGGAAGAGAGTTCCAACTTCTTGCTACATGGTGGGAGTATAGGGAGTCAACAGCAGTGTTTTTTGATTTGGTTACCTGTAGTAAGCATGAATTAGATGATCTTATGTTGAATAGGATTGGAGAACGTTTTGTAGTGCAGGTGCTTTCTCAGTCTGATAAATTATATTGTGAGCCATGGTTAATTGAGTGTACAAAAGAAGACATGGGAGTTCTAGCCAGGACATTTTTTTTAATGTCACAGTGATGAATATGATTTTGGGATTTAGAAGCAAACGTGGATATTTTGTTGTAATATTGCTCTAGTTTCTTTAGATCTTTTTTTTTTTTTGAGATTAGTAAGGATTGGAGAAGCATATAGGAGTGCTGATATAAGATGAGTCCTTGCAATAGCTATCCTAGATGTGTTTGTTAGAAATCTTTTGTTTCTGTATAAAGTACCCATTTTTTGTGAACTTTCTTGATAGTTTGTGAGATATGAAGGTCAAATCTTAGGTTGTTGTCAAGGGTGATGCCTAGCAGTTTGGTTTGTGTGTTAGCAGTAATTATGATCCTATTACTGGCAGTGATGAAGAAAGTGGTAGTAGGGAAGGCTGTAGAGGGTTGGAAGACCATACGTTTGGTTTTGTTTGGGTTGAGTATGAGTTGTGATACTGATAACCAAGATTCAGTTTCAGAGAAGGACTTTTGTGTGATTTGCTGGAGTTGTTGGGGTGTTGGAGCATGACATATTGGGGAAGAGTCATCTGCATACTGGACAATAGTAGATAGTGGACTGTCAGTATTAAGATCATTAGTGAAAATGCTGAATAGAAGTGGGCCAAGAACTGATCCTTGTACCCCTAGCGTGACTGGGAGAAGGGTGGAGAGATTATGTTGCCATATTACTACTCGTTGGCATTCTTTTAGTTAACTTTGGAACCACATGACAGCAGAAGGATGTATTGTCAGGTTAGAGAGAACATCTAACAGTTTGTGGTGTGAGACCCTATCAAAGGCCTTGGACATGTCAAGGAAGACTGCAGAGACAAATTTATCCTCGTTACAGAGTTTATTGATGGCACTGGAAAAAGTAAGGAGAGCAGTAGTAGTGCTATGGTGGGGTCTGAGACCGTGTTGAGAGTTGGCAAGAAAGCTACTGGAGATGAGGTGGTAAAGGAGTTGAGCATGAATACAACTTTCGAGGATTTTAGATAGAGGAGGTAAAATGGCAATAGGTCTGTAGTTAGTGATCTCTGTTGAAATGCTACCCTTGTGAATAGAGATAATAATTCCAGTTTGGGGACATATTGTGCTTTGATAGATCTGTCGATTAAAATTGATACATGGTAGGATATGGCTTCTGCTGCTGTTTTTAAGTATTCTGTAGTTAGGTTGTCTGCTACAAAGGTGGTGGGTTTGAGTTTCTTTAGTAGTTTTTCTATAGTTTTTGTGGGTATAGGTTGAATGGAGAATAATGAACTGTTTGGATTAGGGAGATTGAGAGAGATAGGTAAGTTGGGGGTTTTGTTGTTAATCAGAAACAGTATACTTTGAAGAACTAGTTGAATTAATCTGCAATGGTATCAGAGGGATTTGGAATATTGGGGGATTGATTTGGTGTTTGGCCTGGGTGAAGAATGGATTTAATTGCTCTCCAAAATGTATAAATATAAATATAAATAATTGTGGAGTGGATTCTGTGTAAGTATCTGATTAGGAAGTGGTTGTTAGAGCACTGCTGTCAGGAGGAAGCTGGTAAGTAGTAGAATGGCATAACACTCAATTCTGCGGATAATCCTGTTTAGTGTACTTGTGATGGATATTACAGTGATTTGGATGCCAAGATCAGTGTACCTGCTTATGATGTGCATATCATCTGGTAGTTTGGTACAGAGGTTTATAACCATACGTTGTTTGACCTAGACTCTGTAGCAATTCTGGTTTTGATTCCTACAGCCTAGATTTGCCTGCTGTGTGGCTCAGAATAAATCACTTAACCAGATATTACACCTGGAACACCCCCTTAAAAGGTGTACTTGTTACACACTGTAGTTATCTGGTTAAGAAATGCATTTTTACATTTATTTATGTGTTTATATATATATATATATATATATATATATATATATATATATATTTATTTTGGTGTTGCAGTCATCTGTGATTGGGTCATCTATAGAGAAATAAGAAACTGTATATTATAGGCAAATGATGTTACGTGAGATTTAAATCTAAACTACATGAAAAATTCCAAGGTTATGTACGTTAAAGGAGCTCACAGAAAGCCTATGTTCTTATTGTGATGACCATAAGCACAAGGAATGAGGAGAAGAAGGATTTGAAGGTACTGATCACCACAAAATTTAATCATGATTGGATGGGAGAAAGGAAATTCACCCCGGGGATCACATACTGTGGGAAGAAATAGCCAGGGAATTGTTATGGCTAGGCTTGTATAGGCCCTAGGGCCGATAGCCTAATACCAACCTATGAACCTATGAACTAAATGATGGGTGTAGACAGATCAAGCCTAAGGTAAAAATTTTCCCTTAAAATCAATATTGTGTGACTAACATGGCACTTTGCACTGAATGTTGCTAGAGTGACAAATATTTTATGCATCCAGTATGGCGGCATTTCATGAATGACTTCATTTAAAATATCTGGGAGTTAAGTTTCACTCCACAGCTGCAGAATACAGTGTTTACAACTGTAGCAAATTAAATCTCAGTGAAATTGAAAGAAAATTTTCTCTATGACAATTAAAAATATAGTCAAAATGTGATAAAGCAATCCATTAAAACAATATTTGTGCAGTAATATCTGTTGCAAGTACTAAGCACTTCTGCGATCCTTATAAATATTAAAAAAAAATATGCTGACAACTGAAGTTCACACTCATCTGATTGTCTGTCTGTCTATCTATATATATTTTATACTATCTTTCTGTCTTTTATCTTCTCGGTCACTTCCTCTGTCTAATTTTGGGATGCAAAACAACTGTTTTCCCTACAGATTTTAAAGACGGATGTTTCAGATGTGTGTTCGTCTGCTTCAAAACACAGTTTCTGTACATCAGCATAATATGTAACCGTTTAATACATTTCAATGTTGTCGTATTCTTATGGACTTGTCACTTCTGTGATGGAAGTGTGTTTGTGCCTGAGGATGGCCCTGGACCTGTATTAGGTTTTGCAATGTAAAGAGCATATATGTGTTTTGTTTATACTTATAAAATATAACATATTGGCAGTGATGTCTTTGTTGTACCTCAGCAGCATGTACTTTGTGTTTCTCACCCTAGTGAGCCTGCAATTCCATTTACTTCTAGAATTCATATTTTTAATAACTCTATGCTGACCAAATGTTGCAGACCTTCTGTAAGCAAGAAAACAGGCCTTGCTTATTCATTGTTTAGGAACAAAGGATCAGTGTACTTTGCCACTAACTAGTGAAAATATATTACCACTTTTGCTGCATTAAAACATTTAGTACCAAAAGTAAATGTGCTAGCCAAATACTATAAGGTTCACTAGTGAGAGCAGAGAAAGGGTAAATCAATAGACCAGTACATAGCAGCTTTCAGGGAAGTGGTTGGTACATGTGGATTTGGAGACCTGACTGATAAACTGATTTGTGACCAGCTGGTGGAAAAAACAACTTCATCTCAAATAAGGGAAAGACTACTTTTAGAACTTGACCTAACCTTCTCAGAAAGCCATATTGACTCAGCAATGGCAGAAGGTGTAACACTTAGTCATGGCACTGCGTAGGTAGTAGAGGCCTTCAGTCCAGGGCAGAGGCAGGAAGAGCCATTCTTGTATAACAACAACAAGATAAATAAGCAAAGTGAGTAGAAACCAAGCTGCAAAGCTGGGAATATAGGTGAACAAACTGGAGTTAACAGACAAAAAGAGCTGTTTTAGAAGGCTATCAACACAGCACACTGGAAAGGCTATGCAGTGCTATTAATGAAAGAAAGGGACATTTTGTGAAAGTATGCTAAACTTTACCTTCCAAAGTAGTACATGAAGTACTTACTCCTGAGATAACTGTCCTGAGTGTAGAAAATCCAGACATAACCATTCCGGACAATTTCAAATCTCTCCTCCATTCTTATCTTACCTGCTCTCTTCCCACCTAAATTACACTGCTGTCTCTTTCAAACCTCCCTTCAGTCTCATCTACTATCACCTCTGATCACTAACATTATTGTTAGAAGAAACACTAAACTTGTATAAACACTTTATCTCCTGTATTTTTAATTATATTATCTGTATTAGTTTTGACTTCATCTTTAGTTTAACATTTGTGTTCTTTAATACTCCCTGATTTTGTGTTTGTATTTTAAATTACATATTTATGCTTGTGTATACTGTATATTCCATACTTTACTTATGCTATATTATGTTAACTGAATTTGGAGCTTTTCTCCTCAGGCCTCCACTGAAAATGGGCTCTGCTTGGCCCAGTGGACTTCCTCGGTCATCAAACTGAAAATAAATAAATAAATAACTATTATGAGTACTATTTCTGTTACTACAACATCTCAAAATAAGTCACTCATGGAGAAGGTAAGATTGAGCCAGTGTAGGTGGTTGGATCTGTGTACTGCTCTGCTCTTTACCTCTGCAACTGCCAGAGCTGCAAAGATATCAGCCAGGGAAACTAACTAAAATAATGCTAACCGTTCATGAACATAAAACAGCAAAAAGTATTTCACTGCCATTTGCATCAGTGGGCTAAACCATCTGAGGGAGACATGAGAGGTAGAAATGGTTTGTGACCTGAGCTGTACTGTTGTCTGCGAATGAGAAAGGATACCAAAAATGTTTATTGGTAACGCTTCTAAGATATTAAATTTAAGGTAACTGCATGTATTAATTTAGGATTGTGTCACTTCAAAATGGGGATGTGTGAATGCTGTAAACTGTGTTTGTGAACTCGAACAGGTTAGGTCACTGATCTACCCTTCATAGGGGCTTTCCATCTTATTCACAACCTTTCATTTTAAGGTGACTTTTGCTTTATTTTATCTGGTAGGGAATGGCAACAGTTTGAATGGAATGATTTACCTATTTAATGACAAGCATTTTGGCAGATTATGACATATGGCAAAAATGAAAGGGACACAAATACAAACAAATATATTTAATTTTTATTATAGCAATAACCCACGCCTGGGTGTGGGTAATGCTAAATTTACCCACGGTTGGCGTGGTTTGGTCCCGAGGGCGAAGCCCGAGGGACCAAACAAAGCCAACCGTGGGTAAATTTAGCATTACCCACACCCAGAAGTGGGTTATTGCTATTATACCATGACATTATTTAAGAAAAGAAACTATTATTTTTCTTAAATAATGGCATAGTATAATGCCTGTTTACTGCCCTTCCGCAGATGTCTGGCATCCGCTGTAGTTCTGATGTACTGCGCCGCGCAGTACATCAGAGTTGTAAAGCAACGGAGAAAGCAAGATCTCCGTTGCTTTTTTTTTAGTGTCTCGCTATGTTAAATGAGTTTAACATAGCGAGACAGTTTTAAAATAAGCAATGGACATCTCCGTTGCTTATTTTAAAACTGTCTCGCTATGTTAAACTCATTTAACATAGCGAGACACTAAAAAAAGCAACGGAGATCTTGCTTTCTCCGTTGTTTAAACATTGCTATGTTAAATGGGTTTAACATAGCGAGACAGCTTTAAAATAAGCAACGGAGATCTCCGTTGCTTATTTTAAAGCTGTCTCGCTATGTTAAACCCATTTAACATAGCGAGACAGTGTTTTAAAAAAACGAGTTATACTAATGGAAAAAAGTCCGGGCAACCGGACCTTTTTCCATTAGTATAACTCGATTTACAACGGGCATGCTGGCCAATCAGCGTGCACGTTTTGGGGGGGTCATGGTATAATTATATTTATTTATCCGTTGTTGGCCAGTTTAATCCTCCTAGAGTAGTAACCTCTTTTCAAGGGAGACTTGCAAAGGTATTTACACTGAGTAGGGGAACTTTGGTCAAAGCACCAGTGAAGTTCCGCTACTCTTTTCAGTAAGTGCTGTGGAATCTTTTACATTCACCAGACGAGAAAGTAATAGAAATATAGTCTTTTCAGATCACATTCAAGAATAACTGTTCACAAACTTAATTCTAAATGACAGATGTTTTTGCAATCTTGAATTGCATGCTTCTAGTATGCCATGGGTGAATGTTTTCTAGCGTGGGCGATGTACAGTTATCCTCTAATAGTCTAGCACAGCTGATGTTGGCAGCACTGACAAAATGAAATAGCCCCATTTATGTACTTCAATACACAACTTATAAGCAGGGATAAAAGTGGTTAAAACAAATGCAAAATATTGAAGCATATTTCCAAGAAAATGAAAAAAGAGCTTCATCTTTAGAAGACTGCTATTACAAAAGGCTGCACAATGTAAACCAACTGGATGGTCTTAGTAAATATCTAAAGGATATCATTTCATTAGAAGGAAGGTCAAGAGACAATACAATAATGAAAGATCTAAAGAAAGACCACCCTTATGATTATGATAAGCTTGAGTTGACAGTACAAGAAGACATTAATCAAGAGGGGTAAATGTTTTGTGTTCACTGTCTTTGTTGCTACTCTGGAAGTTGTTTTACTTGTTACTTAGGGATTTCATTGCACTACTGTCAAAATGCTACAGGTATCTATGTCTGTGTTATGCAGTTTAGTAATAAATAGAAAGAAACCACTGTAATCAAAGTCTGTCTGACACAAAAAGAATAACTAAAAATAAACGAATGAGCAGCACAGCCAATAAGTACTGAATATTTATTAAAAGGTAAGGACTTTCATGTACAACACTTTTTCAGACCAAAATCACAATAAAAGATAAAAAACACACCATCATAATAATGAAGCAATTAACTAATTTACTGTTGTCAAGACACCTAATCAGTGCTTGAGTTTACGTGAAAGCAGATAGGGTTTTAAAGGAACACTCATTTAAACCAAAATCTCTACCTGCCTGTAAAATAATGATCCATTTTAGCTGATTGATCTCAGTCCTGTTCACCACATAACCCCCCCTGATATTAACACTAGTTAACTGTAACACCCTAAAATAGAAAGTGTGTCCAATATTTTGAGAAATATGTTTACTCAAAGCATTTGTTTGGACATTTTTCCTAATATCACCTATGTGTTGTAATACCCTCTCTTTAAAACTACAGTTGTTTTTTCCGACATAAAAACATGGACAATCATTACATATAGCAAGATAGACCAGGTCTTTACTCTTACCATCCGCATAGAATCTAAGTCTGTATGCAACATTTGTGACGGGTGTATAAATTCAGGGGAGCTTGACACATGCGAACAAGCCTTGTAGGTACGACAGGGATGTGTACCTTTCTTAACAGACCTGGGTCAAATTGTATTTAAAACATAATCTCTGCTTCAAATTGTTGGCATTCTTAAAATAAAAATCTGGTTGAGTGCCAACAATCTTCTTTACTGTGTCATCAGTCAATAAAATGGGCCAGTTATGCTTTCTACATTAACATTATTAACCATATTTTTATTTTTCAGCTAGAGAGATACATACAGGTAATAATGTTAATGTAGAAATGAGGATGCCCAGGTTACGGCTTACGTTTACTGATAATATAGATGAAGTTTGTAGGGTTATAAAGCATAATTGGCCCACATAGGTGATATTAAGAAAAATGTCCAAACAAATGCTTTGAGTAAACATGTTTCTCAGAATATTGGACATACTTTCTCTTTTAGGGTGTTACAGTTAACTAGTGTTAATATCAGGGGGGTTATGTGGTGAACAGGACTGAGATCAATGAGCTAAAATGGATCATTATTTTACAGGCAGGTAGAGATTTTGGTTTAAATGAGTGTTCCTTTAAAACCCTATCTGCTTTCACGTAAACTCAAGCATTGATTAGGTGTCTTGACAACAGTAAATTGGTTAATTGCTTGATTATTGTGATTATAAAATGGTGTGTTTTTATCTTTTATTATGATTTTGGTCTGTTCAAGTGTTGTACATGAAAGCTCTTACCTTTTAATAAATATTCAGTACTTATTGGCTGTGCTGCTCATTCGTTTATTTTTAGTTATGCAATTTAGTGTTAACATTTCCACTGAACAGGGGAGACAATTAGGCATTACCTATTAAGTAATTTTTCTAAAAAATTACAGTCATTACGGTATCTGTAGGAGATATCTCAACTAATTATACTGTCTTGGAGCCTGCGTGGCATCCAGGCTGTCCCTAATGAAAAGTTATTTTGGTTTAGTTTATAATACAGAAATTAATATATGCTATTGCAAAAATGTGCTTCATAGTTTGCTTTATATAGGAAAAAATGGTTAGCACATATAGTTGCTTTGGTAGCTCAACTAGCAGTTACAATGAGACTATTTTAATTAAAACAAGTCCTCCTTTCAAGATAGTGCAAGCAAAGGAGGACACAGAATAGAGACTTGTTATCACTGAGTGTACTAGTTCACTTCCAGTCTGTCCTGTTGTCGTGTGTTCTGTCTATACACTGTGCTCAGACAGATTCTGTCTTCTCTTGACACTTACAGATCCTGCCAACTATCAACAGACATCACTTCATTTTGAGTCGAACACATGGAATCTAAGCTTAAGTTTTCCCTTTTATGATTAACAAAGGTAACTTGTGGCTTGTAATAAGACAAAAAACATTTATTAAATGTTTTTATTGTTGTTCATGAACGTTTTGATGTACATTGTGCAATATGACCATCAGGCAATGGTTTTACACTTGTCTTCATCACATAAGTTTTGGTTGAGGGCTGCTTTTCCTTCCTTTTAAATTTACTTGATTCTTCAATACTGCATGTAACTTAGAACCAAGGTCATTCTGAAATCTTTTATTAATTTACTTTAAGGTAACTTTTTTCTGAAAGTGATGTCAGCTCTAAGCTGTAAATTGTGCCCACAGCTTCTTTGAAAGGAGAATATCAAAGAATAAGTCTTATTATTAATTGTTCTCCAATTTACAGCTCATCAGGGTAATAATGTTTGTTTAATATTGGATTATCTACTTTTAAAACTACATGAAAAACATGCATTATGTTATGATGTAAATCACTGCACATTTCTAAAATATATTCTGCATTAGTGCAGTCTGACCATATTAACTATGCACAATAATAAGCCAAAATATGTGTATGGTATATGGCATACTTTAGTAATTTTGATATTTATGCCGAATCTTGAGTCTTTAAAAATCAAAACAATTTCAGATATTGGAATGGCTATCAGCAATTTTAAACCTGTGAAAAAGCTAGAAAGAAATACCAGTGGCTAAGCTTGACCACGGTGGAGATTGGTGGGTACATTCTTTGGTATTAACCAGTATATAGATATTTACACCCTTTTAGTTCTGAAGATTTTTTACAGTGTGCTTTTATTTCAGAATGTTGTTGTTGTTGTCTTTTGGCTTTTCCTGGTTAGGGGTCGCCACTGCGGAACTCCGGTCCGCTAATGATTGGCAGTAGATTTTCACGAATGCCGAGGTGCCAGCTCGACGTTCAACCTTCAATGAAGGCACACCCATTTACGCATGTCTTTTGAAATGCCCACCCAACTGCAGGGAAGACATGCAGACTCCACACAGAAGGCACTCCCTGCACTCCAACCAAGAATGGAACGGGAGAACCTCTTGCTGTGAGGCAACAACGCTACCGCTGCAGAATATTTTTTTTTATAGTAGGTAAATAGAAGTCTTCTAAACCTATGTTGCAGTCACAAATGTCACAAATGCAAAATTCACTCAAAAGTGAAAAATTATTTGCAGTAGCTTTTGAATACGGAAGTGGAGACAAAGACTCTCATTCTGTACTCTTCACATATCATCTTCTCTGCTTTTGCTGTACCTTAGGGGAAGGGGTTATTCTCCCTTCAACAACTTCATTACTATAGACTGTTTATGCACTCTGTTAACAGTCACAAATGCAGATATTACCAAAGCTGTCATATATTTCTGTGGGAAGGTTTGCCATAACTTATGATCAAAATTTAAGAATAGCCTTTTTCTGCTGAGGGACAAAAAGGGGGATAATAAGGGGAGATATTTATGTAATTACTTGTATTATATATGTAAAATATGTAAAGTGTAACACTAAGTAAACTTTCTGTATAAATAGTGGTTGTGGTATTAGGCACTTCTTATGGTGGTCCTGGGCATTCTTACTAGTTCAATATAGTAGGTGTGAGTGCTAGTCTCAAAGCTGTGTCATTTTAAGAAAGGTATTTGCTAGTAATACTCTTAATTGGTAACATGATGAGGCCATATGCAGGAACCTCTTTGCCAGCTGATGCTGCCGCACAGGTGAAATGTGTGATGTTCTTCAGTCCATAAATCAATTCTACTCTGCACAAGGGGTCCAGCTGAACAGAACTTGAACAGGGTACCTTTCCTCAGTAGCCAAATATTCATGTTATAACAGATTACCTGTCAACGTTTTGACTCCTTATTTACTGTATCAGTGCAATTAACAGTTCTGTCTTGTGCAGTTAAATGCACTGAGGACTTGTATGCATTGCTTCCTAGTAGGATTCTCAAATGCAGAAGTGCACCAGCTATTCAAAGGGTGCTTGTTCCAACCCATGGATGCTAACCTGGCTGTATTGTGGTATCTGAGGGCTAGTATATGTACAGTATCACACCTCCAAATCCAAGGGTGCCAAATCTTAGTTATAAAAGAGAGTTCTGTGCATTGTTACATATAGTAGTGGGTCCAAGGATACTTTCAAATATGCCTTCTGCCATGGGCTATCTCCATCTTCAACTGTTTCGCCTAGTCAGTACTCCATGTTTCTATTTAGTGGGCTTCTATGGTTTGACATGCCTCAAAAATGTATTATTTCTACTTTAGTGATGTAAATGTTCTTATTTCCAAGTGTCACTCAATTCTTACATCATCTGTCATTTTTTAATAAGGATACTTTGAACAAAAGAACCTATATCCTGAATGCATAGGGTAGTGTCACACCACTAGAGTCTCCATCATATCTATTCTCATCCCATTCTTCTGCTCTCCAGGGTTGCTACTCACTATATAAGCATCACCATTTACACTTCCACATGCAAGTATTTCCTGTACTGTTTCAGCTCCCTGGCATAGATAGTACTACCTGTATATTCTGTATATTTTGTATCTCATCATCCTTAACAGACCAATGCACCTGTTTATGTGCCTGTATTCCTCTGTATGGTGTGATACGCATAAGTAATAGCTAAACTTCCCAAAGCCCACACTCACTATGAATCACAATTAACTCCATAGTTTGTTTTGGGGGGGCACCAAACGCATGTACAAACTGGGCAAGCAACTTATGTTTTTTTTTTCTGCTGCATGCTTCTGTATGAGTATTAAACCCAATTTTCAACCAATGAGGCAAGTTTCATTTTGAAAATACCACATCAAAAGATGAAAACATTTGCAGTAAAGTTTAGACCTAAATGAAAGCAGTGTAATATCAACTACAAACTATTTTTCACTCATATTAAATCCTAAATATTATCATATACAATAGTATGTTTGCATCTTGTATTATTGTGTATCTTTCTATATATTTCTGTTTTGTTTTATTTGTCCCAGTGTTTGGTAATGGGAACTCTTGTTTGTAGGACTGGCCTGAAAATGGTTCATCTAGTCCAGTGCTCTACCCGAACAAATCTAAACAAATAAATCAAATAAATTATGATGCATATCATGCATCTGTGATGGGCAGAAAATAGGGGAAAGGCAGGCTGGATTTTGCAAGGTAGCTGTTATAGTAAATGGCAAGAATAAATAAGGTAATTGAGAAGGAAAAGGTGCTGAAGAGGTAATATCATATTTTAAGGATGAAAGATGAAAACTCCCAAGAAGACTGTAAATAAGAAAAAAATAGGTAAATTAAGTAAGGAATAGGTTATGACTAGATTTTAAAAAGTTACAGAGAGACAGATCAAAAAGTATGCAGAGAAAAATAACAGGCGACCTTTTCAACATAATGTGCATTCTGAACAGATATGATAGAAAAGAATCCAGGTGTTGGGTACATTGCTGTAGGCTGAAGACATTGAATGAGATTAGTATGTTAGTGTGGTATAAGGAAAAAAAAGCAGCGATGATGCAGTGGTGATGTAGGAAATGGCAGAAGGTATGTTATGGGTGGACTGTTTTGGGGTAGTCCTTGTCTAATACAATATAGGGAAGATTTACATGGCAATGAGTGAGAATGCAATATTATACTACAGATTAGATTATTAAAGAAGACAATGTTTATGAAGAGAGAATAAACTCCACTAATTTATTAATACTCAGTTCTAGGCAACCTTTATAGACCAGTCAGTTGAGTGGTGGACATTTGGAAAATCATTTTTGGTTAAGTAATGATTTTCACCACAGTAAAACCCTCTTTCGCACTGCCATCCATATAAATTCCTTAATGAGTCAGGGAGTTGATTCTTTAGAGGAAGAGTTGTCATTTGTCAACATAATTCATAAACTGCATTATGATGGAACACAAAACGAGGCATTCCTGGTCCACAACGTGCTGTAAGTGGGTCTGCTAGGTATTGAGAATTTGGTATCAGCCTTAGAGGACCTACCTGTCATAATACTGTCGGACTCATCTTGGAGCTGTAAACAGACATGAGCACTTGTGGGATATCACAAAGATTATCAGTGAGCGTATATTTGATATTTACTTGTGCTCAATATTCTGTGGTTCTGCACTTAGTCGTTTTTCTCTCATTTTTCTTTATAGGTAAGTTGCTTGAGTGGTTGCCATGTATTTTGAAGCAAGTTTTCCTTTCTCATATCTGCTACATCTGAAAGGTACGTGATCACGCATTTTTCTTGGTGGTAAGACTACTGAATTTAGGCAGAAAACAACCAGCAGTAAGTTTTTAATCTAGTCAGAGGACATTATGTGATTATACACCAATATGACTGATTGGGTTCATTCATTGCTTATTTGTCACCTCAACTTATTTTGATCCGGCTACTTGAAAAAAATAATGACTTTCCATGTATTATATGCGGGCTAGTAGGCTTTACCATGTTCTTCTGATTTTGTAATTCTGGATAGCTATTCTACCTTTGTAATGTTGCTTTCAGTAGATTATGCTGCTAAACAGGAATAAAGTTAAAGATAATACTATTTTTAACAAAGAGGTGTGGTATGTGTTATTAAAACATGAGTGACAGCATTAAAGCTTGTAATATAATTTAATGTGACATTTTAAAAATATTATCTGTCTGGTGTGTCTGATGCTTTCTTGCCCTTATATCCTTACTTTTGATAATTATATAGAGAATTTGTAGTCACATCTGTAATTCTGAAACAGCTAATATATTTAGAAGGCTGTCCTGTACCCCTACAGTAACCATCAGTCCAAGATAAGAATTTTTTACGTTTTCATTTTATTTTAAAATGATTTATAATATGACTTTAAAAATAAAAAAAAAAACTTTTCCACATTCTGGATAATCACCACTTTAGAGTTGCTTATTTGTTGTTAGTACATATATTGTAGTAATGAAATAATTACTGTAAATTAATAGAAACTTTGATCAAAAATCCAACTGGGAAGTAAGACAACATGGCGATAGTAAGTGTGACACAAGGGAAATAATGCCAACCCAGCTAGCTGGAATTTTGTAAATAATTATATGTCAGTTGTGAATATTAATATGATTTATATAGAAATCTGACAAAAGGAGACACTGCCAGCCCAGCTATCTGGAATTTTGATAATAGTTGTATGTCATATGAGAATACCAGCATGATGTAATTGCTTGTGTTACCACACATATTAAAACTATATGTTATGTGTATATTAAACTACTGGTACAGAAGTGTGTGTTGAATAGGGTTTGTACAGTACTGAGCTTCAAGGATGTAACCACAGCATGCCCTGCTAGCTTAGAACAGAAATGTATATAAACTATTGCAATTATGTAACTGTATATGTTTTAACAGTAGAAACTGGGACATAAAAGGTTAACTTACAAAACTTCAAGAAAATAAGTTGAAATTAAATCTCTTTACAATTGTGCTATAAAAGTTATCTTTCAGTTTCAGTCAGTAGGAGACAGGATGTCTACACTAGGGAACTCTGTGTTGTTTTGTAAATGTTTTATTGTTTTATGTTCCCTAGCAGGTGCAAACATCTGAAGGCTCTATTTTTTCACAGTGAGCTGCTAAATTCTGTTAGTTTCTGACAAAAGGGGTTTAGCTTGGGAATTAAAAAGCCAGGTGACAAAAAGTGATATCATCCAAGTTAACCCAGCAGTAATATTTGATATTAATTTAAGAACTCTGTCAGAGAGAGACTGGGCATTATGTATTTTGTCCTTGACCTAACAAGAACATCCACTCATCATCACATCTGCACTTGCCTTGCTGTAAGTAAGTTTTTTAGGGCATAATAACTCTTTTAGATATAGTTAGAAATATAGTAAAGATTAGTTTAGATGTTTTCTGTATTTATTTGAGACTGTCCTGCAGTGTTGTTTTGAATATATCCTGTGATTTTGAACTTTGAAGCAACTGTGTTTGTTTATTGAGTATTGTCTTGTTCTTTTATTATTTATCATTAAGTATATTTAAACCTATCTTTGTGTCTATATTTGTGAGGCATATTTAAGCTCTAAAGTACTTGCATATCTATTTGGTGACACTGTACAGGCCACTCCTAAATAGCCTTGCTCTTGATCAAACTACCATTTGGATTAATAGTAACATTACACTGTACGACTGGACACCCTTTGTAAAGGGCATTAAAAGTAGCTGATGAGAGTGGTTGGTGGCAGTGAAAACTACCTTATAGTCTGGGCAGAAGGGGGCATAGCTAATAAACCTGTGCCAGCCTTTCCCAGGAGTGTGTGCGTGTTTGTATATAGATCAAACCTCAAAGTGTGTGTGTGTGTGTGTGTGTGTGTGTGTGTGTGTGTGTGTGTGTGTGTGTGTGTGTGTGTGTGTGTGTGCGTGCATGCTTGCATGCGTGTGTGTGTGTGTGTGTGTGTGTGTGTGTGTGTGTGTGTGTGTGTGCGTGCATGCGTGTGTGTGTGTGTGTGTGTGTGTGTGTGTGTGTGTGTGTGTGTGTGTGTCAGCTACTTGGGCAGGGACACGAAGCACTGGTTGGACAGATAGGGTGCTGGAGGTTTTGGCTTGGCCACTCAGCTGAGATCTCAACCTTATAGCTGTGCCAGTGGGGAGTCTTATTGGGGATCTGGAGAAAGAGGAAGAAACCAGCCCCAGACTGACTGTGATCTTTGTGTGCTCTAAAGGGAAACTGCACTTTACTGTGTGTGTACTTGTCATCCTCCCAGTGTGTACATCCCCTAGCTGTTGCTAGTGGTGAGGACTGAGGCTCCTTGATTACTGGGCCAGTGCAGCGGTGTCACAATAAGTAAGATGTTTCATTTCTCTCTGTGTATTATAGCAATTTACCAGAACTATCCTTTCCATTCCCTGTTACTATATGTGATAGAGATTAACTGCTGCTTAAAGCAGTACATGTCAAGTTACCCAGTAGCCTGTAGATGACTGTCTCTGTATTAGCTTTAGGCATAAAAACAATAAATATCAGACACTTCCAGATAAATTCCTTGTTCAGAAACAAAAACTGTTCATACACAAAACTCAAAACCAGGCAAAACAAATGGCAGGATTCCGGATTGAACTGTTTTATTGAGTTATAACACATGTAAGCGCTTTCACAGTTATTCAGCTGCTTCCTCAGACATTCAACAAATACTTTCCTAACATCCATTTAAATAAAAACACCTATTAGATCCCAATTAAACATTAATTAGTACAATAACATAGTTAAAGGCATATATATATATATATATATATATATATATATATATATATATATATATATATACTCATAGAACAACAAAAATATATAAAAATATGTATATAAAAAATAAAAATACTAAATATATACAAAATACTAGCTACATAAAAAGCATATCATTCTATATGTGTATATGCCATGTGTGGTAACTACACAATTAATCTCCTCAATGTTCTTGCCCTGAGCACACCCTTGCTAGAATCTGCTCTAAGTCTATTAACCCACTTTGTTTTGTTTACCTCACTTTTATTATTAGTATCACCCATCCTATCATCTATCCTCTTTCTGTCTATAATCATAAATTTAAAACATGCAACCCTTCACTGTTCATGACATGTTTAGCTAGTGCATTTGTTTTTATTTGGTGTTGAATATCATGTAAGTGCTCTCTTAGTCTGCTTTTAAACTTCCTGTCTTGCCTACATAGAACACACTGCATGTTCCATATCACATGCTCCCTCAGTCCTAAACCAAAAAATCCTGAGACTATCCAGATTGAGTGCAAAACAAGAGAGCTTCTTAAAAGAGTTTGAACAATTAGAAAATAGATTAATTTAAGGAGGTTATAAAGAAGATAAAGTATCTACTATTCTGACACATGCATATGACCTCAGAGAAACAACAGCAAAGCCCTATTTCTCAGAAAAAAAGGTCTGATCAACAATATCAAAATATTAAGAATAAGGTAGAAATGTAGCTAGAATGCCAGTAACATATGCAAGTATTTTTTAACCAGTTTTAAATATTTACATGAAGTCCTGGCCAATTTTGACAGCATACCCAGAAATCAGAAGTATAGTAGGGGCAAGGCCAGTATTCTCATATAAAAATATGATAAACATGAAAAGAATGCTTTCTTATCCAAGGGAACATATATCAGGAAAAACCCTAGAATTTACCAAACCATGTTATAAATGTAACTACTGTAAATATATTGATATAACTGGGAAGTTTAGCTACCCAGATTATCAAAAGATTTTTTGATTTAGGGTTGAGGGAACATGTAACACATTGTGTATCTGGCATATTGTCAGACATGCAGTGTGTTCTATGTAGGCAAGACAGATAGGAAGTTTAAAAACAGAATAAGAGAGCATGTATATGATATTCAACACCAAATAAAAAAAATTCACTAGCTAAACATGTCATGAACCGTGAAGGGTTGCATAGTTTTAAATTTATGATTATAGACAGAATGAGGATAGATAGGATGAGTGATACTAAAAATCAAACTGACATAAATGAAACAAAGTGGATTACTTGACTTAATGCAGATTCTGCCAAGGGGCTAAATGACAAAGTCCCCCTAAGACCTATGCTCAGAGCAAGACCATTGAGAAGATAAATTGAGTAGTTAGCACACATGGCATATGTACATATTAGAATTATATGCTTTTCATGTAGCTAGTATTTTGTATATATTTAGTATTTTTATGTTTTATATACATATTTTTATACATTTCTGTACTTGTTCTAGGAGAATATATATGCCTTTATTTTATTGTACTAATTGTTTAATTGGAATCTATTAGGTGTTTTTATTTAAATGGATGTTAGTGAAGTATTTGTTGAACATCTGAGGAAGCAGTTGAACTATTATGAAAGTGCTTACGTGTGTTATAACTCAATAAAACAGTTTGATCTGGAATCCTGCCATTTCTTTTGACAGGTTCTGAGTTTTGTGTACGGACAATTAGCTGTAAGTGACCAAAGGAATGACAGCCAATGTAACAGCAGAGACACTTTGGAAAAACATATTTTGTGTCTGGGGGTGGCCCAGGGTGAGAGAATCAAACAACAGACTGTAAAACTGTACAACTGTATTCGTACTTAATTTGATATTTACTAACACAGCCGGCCAAACACTATTGTTGAGATATTAACATTCTCATTATAATCTGGATTACTGACAGATCCACTGCACTTACTCAAATGTCTCTCACTTAATGTCAAGTGTCCATCTAAACAGTCATTTTTATACAGTCTATATTCATGGATTTTTTTTTGATAAAACCTCCTGAAACATTCTTGGCCTATCTGTGGCTTTACTTTGGACCACAACAGTTGAGAATGTTGTGGGCCTCACCAGTTTTCTGTTACATTATCAGTTTCTGTGAAGACCCTGGTGAAGTCTTCTGATATATAAATAAATATAAATAAATGAATAAATAAAATAATAAATAATTATAAAGTAATAATAATAATAAATAAATAGATAGCCATTTCTCTTTTTGCACTGTCTACCATTTCTCTTTGTTAGATAACTTCTGACTATTGAGTCTTTGTATGTATTTAGCTATTTCAGCAAGCCTCTATTATCGTAGCCATCTGTTACTAATATTTTCTAAGCCTACAGTATATCTTTGCTGTTATGCAAATACATTTTTCTGGGCTGAAAATACCTTTTTACTAACTATTTATATCACATTTATACTATGAGGGAAGACAATTTTACTTTTATAAAATATCTATCAGTTCCCCCTTTTTTCTTTTAAAAATCAAAAATTTGAATTTTTACAACAAACACATTTCTTCATTGTTTATGTGGTTTTCACCTCTAGTTACATTATTTACAATAGGAACCTGATTAATATTTTTATTGATGCACAGATTTTAATGCACATACATGTTATCATAAGCGGAGAAATAATTGCTATAAATGCTATGATGATGGTTCCCACCATCCAGAAAAAAAATTCTTTTAACCAGTCACTTCAGTCACTGTTCCAGATCTTTATGGATTTTACAGATATTTTGGCTACTCCATTTAAAAGTTACCATATGGATTCTTAATTATCCGGTATATATGTACAGCATTCAACTTCTACCAAGGCACATACCCTCCCCCGTGATGCAAGCACAAAATTAAGTGCCATTTGATTCTGAAACACAACTGTTTGGACTGCCATAATTTCTTCCATAATGTCAGTTATTGCCCCATAAGTGGCATTAACCAGATATTCTAGAAACCTAGCTACTTTTCTTAAATCCCATATTCCTTTAGGTGCTCCATACCAAGGGAAGATTCCTGTCCCTGTTATCACTCCATCCCCTAATCTAATGTCTCAAAATCTAAATGTTGACTTCTTTTCTTCCTATAATTTCTTACTAGACCTTTTGATAATGTGTCAGTGATCCCCATTAATGATAGTACATACCCTGCATAATATGTCCCAGTCCAATTCTTTGGTAACCACTTATGTGCATTTCTCTTACAAACAAAATAGTACCCCTCCTCTAACATATTAACATGTACTTGTTTTGGTCGTACTGTAGTCATATTGGTTTTAAAAGTGTTGTACCAATCTCTAAGATTAATCATATCGATGCAGTCTCCTGTGGACCTCTTTTCATAATACCATGTTTCCTTCCCTTCTGTGCAGTTGTCCCAGGGTATTTGCCACTGCATAGTGCAATTTGCCATCAATCCATTATAACCTATATAGTAGTGAACATTATTCATACTGTGATTACCATACCTTGTACCATGATTTTTAAACATTATGTATAATTTGCATTTGATCTCCAGCATACTCTGTTTAAAGTTAAACTACAATTACTACTACCTAGTTTAATTTTTCCCTGTTTGATTTAAACACAGTCATCTGTTTTTTATTTTCCAGATCTAGGCTTGACTATTACAGTATTACTACAGTTTATCAAAACTTCAATTGTCTCACTGACCAATAATGGTACTGCACTTATCCCTGTTTTATCAATTCCTATAGGTATTCTTGCACATACCCAACAATTTGTCTTATTAAAAGAAGCTGCATACATTTTTTTCCAGTGTTATAAAAACATTAACGTCTGGTGTCCATTTATGCATACTGACTTCAAAAACAGAGAACTCATTTTTTAAACATTTCATCTCTCTTTTTATTACCTATCTTCCCTGTGTTCTGCATCTGAAAAACAGATAAGAACTCATTTATCTGCCTTTTCCTGCTTTCCCTGATTTCTTTTTTAGCCTTATTCCTTATGTACAGTTTTCTTAGGCTTTTTTACATTGTTTTACTTTTAGGACCAAAGGCACAATTATTTCCTTTTCTTCAAAAGGTCCTTGCCTGTTAGTTTCCCATGGACCAGTTTTACTGAACCATTTTACCATAACTTTACTTCCAATTTGAATGTTTTCTTCTTCTGACAATATTGGAAATTTTTTCCATAAATGGAATGCTTGTTCTCTAGCTATGCCTTGGCATATTTCTTGCAAGTGTTTCAGCCATTGTTGATGTTTTGCTACCTCCAATAGTGGCCACTCACTCTGGATCTCCGGATCAAAAAAGAACTGTAGAGGCATTTTCCTGTCTGTCATCACTGCAAACAGGGATATACCCACTTTACTACTGGGTGTTGATCTGATTCCCATCAGAATGTTAGCTAAATGTTTTACTCAACCATTCTCTTTTTCAATGCGCATATTTTAGCCTGCCCTTTAAAGTTCCTTTCATTCTTTCCACTATCCCACTTGATTTTGGATGGTATGGTACATGGACTCTTTGCTGAATTCCTAATGTGCACATAATTCTTTCTTCATCATTTTACACTGTAGTCCGCTCCCTGCTTCTATCACCCTGTGCCAACTCCCTCAGTGACAAAAATGTTTTTTCAAAGTGCTTCTTCTGTTACTTTGGCTGTCATTCCTTTGGTCTGAATTGCTTCCACCCATTTTGAAAATACATCTGCTGCTACCAGCAAATAGCGATAGCCACCTTTTGCCAGAGGCAGTGGCCCTGCATAATCAATTTATACAGCATACTGTGGTCCATTTGTCTCTACCTCTTCCCCTATCTACTGCACCTATGATTTCAAAACTATCATCATCATCGTCAGTGCTGAGGGAGAAAATATGGTGTTTGAAAATGTGTCTGTCATCACTCATGACCCTTCCTCTCATCAGCTTGTGAACAGATTGCTGTAACATGTCAGTAGTTCCTTCACATATACATTTAATGTCACCCAGAACTCCCTTTACTTGCTCCAAAAATGCATGTATTAATCATTTCCCTATTTCCATTTTTTTCCATTTCCCTGTCATCTATGAACATTTGAAAAGCCCACTTAAAATGTCCTTCCTGTTCTAACATTATGTTGGAAACTGTAATGTTAAAATATTCTAACAACTTAGTTGTCAGAGTTTGTCCCAGCAAATATGCCAGGAGCACAGCTGCCATTCTGTTTAATTTTGAATCAAAATTACAGTTATTAGCAACAATGAAAGTCTTGTAACATTTTGGAATAAATACTAAAAAAGCATTGTTTTAAAGAACCATTCCATGCATTGCTGGCTGCATATGACAACCAGTCTTTAAATGTTAACATATTGTAAAAAATGCTTTTTTTATTATGCCACTGAGGTATCCTGTACAACAGACAAGATTGCTTGTATAGATCAACTGAAGTGTCTGTCACTACTTGTACATAGTCAGGTTTTATAATATCTGAAGCTTTAAGCTCCTGTAACTGTTTTTGTAATTCTGCCTCTGAAGCTTTGCAGTCTTGTAATTGTTTCTGTAAATGCCCTACTTTTATGCATAATTCTGCCTCCCTGGCTAATGCCTCTAGGGGTTCTTGTCCTTTTTGGACTAACTCTTGTCTGAGTGTTTCTGTTTCGTTACCGCCACACAGTTGAGCCTCACTGGCAGCATGCATTGCTGCTTCAGTTCTTTCTAAAATTGCATTAACATTTTGTGCATGTTTCTTGACTTCTACGTAATGCTTTTTTAACAATTCCATTTGTTTTTATTAAATTGTTTTAAATTGTCTTCCTGCTCTTTGTCTGAAAGATCCTTATTGTTACTAATGTCATCTACTGCTGACAGTAAGTCTTACCATTTCTGCCATCTCTCCAAATTGTAAATTTTTGTTTTATCTATGGATAACTGAAATTCCCTATAAAAGGTGGAGTTTGACATTGCAAAATAACCTGTTTCACATACCATATCTAACCTGTCCTGTGTAAATTTTGCTGTTATCTTTTGCAACACAGTTTTATGACATGTTACACAGAATCTAGGATATTTATCCCTACAGTTTATACATTCAACAAATTTTCAACAAGTATTCTGTACTTCTGCAAATATTGATCATAACATTGTATCCATTTACAAAAATAAACTTTGTCACTTTTACTAGCACGAAACAATAATTTGTTACTTTTAATGTCACTGCTGGCTTGTTCATACCATTGGCATAATAATGTCCAAACTTTATCTGGTATTTTATTTGTCTATTGCAGCAGTATGTGGGCATTTTACGCTTAAGTCCTTGATGACATCCATGTTATTTCATAAAGAAGCTTACCATATTTCAGAAATAGCTAACAGGTGATCAGGCTGCTGACTGAAAGTGAAACCTGGAAATTCCCTCTCTGTCAAAAATGATGGTGAAACATTTTAGAGCAGATTAGAAGACAAAATCTCAGCTTCACCGAAACTTGGAAGTACTGGATACTGCTGAGCTAGTCAATACAGACTGTATTCATGTTGGGCGCCAACAAAATAGCCAAGTGTTTGTCATAATAAACTCGTAGGAATATGATAAAAATGATTAAGATTCAGATCTAGTCTGGCTCACCACTGTTAAAAACAGCAAACAACAGACTATAACATTGTACAACTGTATTCGTACTTAATGTGATATTTATTAATACAACCAACCAAGCACTACTGTCAAGATATTAACATTTTCTTTATAAGCAGGATTACTGATAGATTCACTACACTTCCTCAAACATCTCTGAGTTCATGATCAAGTGTTAACAGTTTTTTTTGTACAGTTTATGTTTATGGATGGTTTCTTCTAATAAATCCTTCTGAAACATTCTTGGCATATCTGTGGCTTTACTGTGGACTACACCAGGTGAGACTGTTGTGGGCCTCACCATTTTTCTGCTTCCTTATCAGTTTCTGAGAAGACCAGGGTGAAGTCTTGTGACATGATAGCCATTTCTCTTTTTGCACTGTCAGCCATTTCTCTTTGTTAGATAAGTTCTGACAATTGAGTCTTTGTATGTGTTTAGCTTCTCCTGCTATTTCGGCAAACCTCTATTATCATAGCCATCTGTTACCAATAATTTCTAAGCCTACAGCATTTCTTTGCTGTCATGCGAACACATTTTCCTAGGGTCTATATTATGATATCACACTCTCAGAAGAGTGAACGACACATAATCGACCTCATGTAAGCGAAAGCTTACAAAGTCAAAATCTCAGAACAGCGATTTTATTCCAAGGGGAAAAAAATCGCTGCTTTGAGAAAGAAAAAAAAAATAAAACATTGCATAATGTGGGGGGGGGGTGATGCCCCCCACCCCCTACTTAAATATACCAACTCCAAGATCGCACTACAGTGTCGAAAAGGCAAAGTAGCGAAAGCGGCCAAACAAATTCTTTCCCAGGGAAAGAATTCGCTGAAAAGCTGCTTTGCTATTTTGCCTTTTCACACTTTTCAGTTCGACAAAGAGGCATTCCACAACCTGCGTCTGTGACAGCATAATAGGGAGCCTTTTCCTAGGTGGGTCAAACTTGTTTGCTACATGTTACTTTCTGCATACTTTCCAGGCTTTGTAGCACATACTATATCTAACAATATCACAGTGTTATTATAAGGGAATACAACTTTATTTTTATGTAATATATATCATGCAGACTCTATGATCTTCAGGGATGATTTTCTCTTACAGGTATCTTTGAATAGCACATTACTAGAAATATACCATATTAGGGTTATCACCTTTAGCTGTTGCTAAAACTGAACCAAGGTCACACATCTCACACCTCTCCAAACCCCACCCATTCCTACCATCCCCCACCCACTTTCTGCCCATTTTTGTGACGTCACTGCCATTGTCAGCTAAGAAGGAACACCTTCTTTTTGCATTCCTGTGCTTCTTTCTGATATGCATTTCTGTAAAAAAGCATAATAAATCCAGCAATTTAACAAACTCCGACAATCTATTTTTTTAAACAGAATACCGGAGTTTGCACAGTGTTTTCCGGACTACCGGACAATTGGTTTCATTTACAGATAGTCCAGAAAAAAATGGATAGGTGGCAGTGCTATACCATATAAATCCATGGGAATGGAAGTATGCACTGCTAACAATAATGGCCTTTTTTAATTATTTCCTTTTCTAAATAATTTTAACCAATAGTGGGAAGGCTTGATATTTGGTAACAAATGTTATCATCAGGAAACAAAATATGTCATTGTTAGATATTGAAAAGACAGAAAGTTGCTAAGTTGTTACGTTTAAGATATGAAGAAGGGCCATTTGAAAGTAAAGGGCAGTGAAAACATTACAGTTGAACAATATTTGATACGTCTTCACAGGGAGGGACAATGTATGTTTGTCATAGCAACAAGTGGACATACATTATTTTGGCCAATATTTCTTTTGCTATGATCACAGTCAAATACAGTGGAAGGTGAGGGGATAGATTGTATGCAAAAGTAAAGAACAATTACTTGATTACTGTGGCCATTATGTATTTCACTTTGAACACAGTCAAATCTTTGGGAGATAAACACTCAGAATGAGGTTATTTTTTGCAGCTGGATAGGGAAAAGTTGACAGTGTATGATAACAGGGAGCATTTAACTGATCATTGTTAAATGGTCATGAATAGAGCTTCACTGGGAGGATTAGTGCCCCTGACTGCAACAAACTGAAATACCTCGGTAAAGGTATGTTTCACTTTAGTCACGGTCAAACATCAGATGTGTATACATTCCAAAGGTGTCTATCTTTTATAGGGAGACAGACTGTGTGTAAAGGAAAAGGACTTTACATTTTCTGATTACTGTTAAACTATAGTCCTCGTGGAGGGGCAGTGCATGTGTCTGAGAACAACAGGTTGAATTACATTACTGTTGCTATTCTTTCTTTCACTTTGATTACAGTCAGACATGTCAGCCATCTTCAGTCACTTTGATCCTAGTGAAATGTCAGATGTGTACATAATGAGAAAGGGTTTGTGTTTTCAGGGATGAGATGGGACAGTCTGACGGCAAGGGATGTTACAGTTGATCACTGTTAGAAAGTTATAGATATGGCTTGTCAGGGAGGGGCAGTATCAGAAAGTGGTTGTCTTTGGGAGATGGACTGTCTGTGTATGAAAGTGACTGACTACTGCTGTCACCTGATCACATTTAAATATTCACTTATATGGCTACTAAAGAAACATGAATGTTTTTGTAGGATCTGTGTGGACAGGTAATTGGCACCGCTTTTAATTTGTGGACTGTATTTGACTTTTTTCATGGGTAGAGGAAGTGTACCCTATCAAAGGAAGACTATTCTACTATGGGAATCTTTGTAATAAAAGACCTGAAGCTAGTGGCCTAACACATGCTTTTCTTTGAAGCTGTTATTTTGTTTTTCATTAAATGTGTGAGGCCCAAAACTGTGAATCCTGACATTTCACAAAGTGACTTGGACTGCCAAATGTAAAACAGCAAATTCAGTGCTGTACTGTTAAAACATTTTTACTGGGATTATTGACAAATGACTCCTCCAACATGGCACACCCTGCCCTGTACATGTCTCTATTTACTAATCATAAATGTGCTGTACCTACCCGTAGGGGCGAATATTCTGAGATACTGAAACCTCACGATCTGCCCTATACATAGGCTCATAGGATCATAGGAGGTTACTTGGCTATTGTCCTAGGGCCTTTACATGCCTGGCCATGTTATACTCTTGTTCCCTTATAGACCAAGAGATATAGTCTATATTAGCACATGAATCTATGATCAGCACCAACTGCCCCTAGCCAAGAGGGACATCAATGAAACCTCGGGATAAATTTATGCTTTCCAATCCAGTTGTCCAATTTATGCTTACATAAGATCATTGAAGAGCTCTGTTTTATGTGAATTGTTTATTTCAGAGGAGTGGCAACATCTGGGAGATATATCTGTCTCTCCAGCAAGTTGGTTGATGTCACAGGCTAGAATAAGGTCCCTAGAGTGAGTGAATTTTTGTCCCTTTTGATTTGCAGATGTGCAGCATTTCCATTATGGCAGGGTCCCAGACTGCTCTGTATGTCAGACACAAGTCACCTCTAAGCAGCCTATACAATACAGAGTATGGTGACAGCGCCTTCGGTCTGCTCATGTAGGTCATGTGATGAAAGCCCTGAATTTTCCTGGAGATACCTTCTGTGGTCTCTCCAGCTGCTACAGTTGTCTTTTGAGGTACATACAGAAGGGAGCATTGTACTCTATTATTGGTATGATGAGGGATGAGTACAGGGGAGTTATAACCTCCTTCGCTTTGGAAGCTATGCCCTTACTTATGAGATGTGCAATGTAAAAGGCCTTCATTACCACTGTGGACACATGATGATCAAAGTTAGGCCGCTATCAACCTGTGTCCCCAAATCTCTTACCACTGGGTTTGAACTTGGGGAGTTTTCTTAATGTTGTAATTTGCAGGGGATTCTCCTTTACTGAAGGGGATGATAATGCATTTTTTTGCATTTAAGTTGAAGTCCATAACTTTGGCACCAATCATTTGTCTGTGTAAGCCAATTTTGTAGTATGTTGACATTGTTTGGGGATTCAATGATTGCACCCAGTTTGCAGTTATCAGTGAACTTGGTAAGCCACAGGCCATCTTTTTTCACCTGAACTTCTAAGAAATAGATTCCAAACAGTAGGGAGCCCAGCACAGATCCTTATGGAACACCACTGGTAACAGGTCTGCTGGTAGAGGTAGAATCCCCAACTTTGACTGTATGCATTCTGTTTGTGAGCCAGTTGGCTACCCATATAATGAAGTATGGGTTAATCCCCAACTAGGTGAGTTTCTGAATGATGCCTGTGTGGGGGATAGCATCAGAGGCCATGGCTAAGTCTAGATAGGTGGTATGCACTGCTTTGCCTTCATCCAGGACTTTGATGACATTCTCAAAGAAGTCCACCAGTTTTACCAGGCATGATCTCCCCTTAACAAAACCAAACTGGGTTGGGTCAAGAGTTTGAAGGTCTCCTATATTCCTGTTGATAAGGTCTATGATGATTCTTGCCATGGCCTTAAGATAAGGCTGGTTAGGCTTATGGGTCTATAGTTCCAGAGTCAGTTCATGGGCCCCCCTTTGTGCAAGGGGATTATGTTTGCTGTTTTCCATTTGGCTAGGACAAAGCCAGTACTTAGAGTGTGGTTGAAGAGAGTACTCAAAGATTTTGCAAACTCCTGTTTTAGACCGTTTAGTAAGCAGCCTGGATGTTATCCGGTACCAATGAGGCTGTGTTTTTTGCCTTGGAAAGTGTGGTTAGGTATTTATGACCTGCTCTTTGGTGATGCTGGATAGAGGACTGGTGATAGTTATGCTTTGGAGTATGACTGGTGAGGAGAGGGAGGTGAAGTTTTCACCAAACTTGTCTGCTAACAGGTTGGCAATTTTCTCAGTTTCAGTATGAGTAGTACTGTCCACTACTAATTTGGGGCAAATATGGGTCTTCCCTTTTTGATTTCAGATGTAACTAAAGAATGCCTTGCAATTATCCTTATCTAGGGATGCTAATTGTTTCGTAGTTAGCTTTAGAGGAGTTTACATGATATCTAATTTGCTTGCTTAAGCTGTAGATGGTGTTTTTTTCCTCTGCTGAGACTGTTCCTTCTTGTTCTTTGACAGCAGTTTCTTTCTCTTATTGTATAACATTTTTATGCTGGATGTCCACCAGGGTGGCTTGTTTTTTTGTGAGGACCTTGTTTTGATCCATTCAGGTATGACTGAATCTATATGTTTGTATAGGTGTTTATACAGGCAGTATGTAAGTCATACTATCAGTGGTGACAGGGGGTTTGAAACTATTTTTGCCATCATTTAAGAAGCTATAGTTTGCTTTGGAGATATTTTTCAATCTTTCTGCTCCTGAGGAAGGTGAGGTACGATTGTTACTTTGAATGAGACTGATTTATGAATTGACCTTACCAGGGAGGCTCCCACACATGGGGTGGTGCAGCAATCTCCCATGTTGGTGAGTACTAGGTCAAAGACATTAGAGCTGCTTGAGGGGGTGCAGACTCCAGGGCATTTGTGTTAATGAAGTCCAAGAACCTTATGGCAAGCATGTTTGTGCTCATATATGTTGCCCAGTTGATGGAAGGATAGATAGTCACCCATGACCAGAGTGTTTGGCTGTATTGTGAGTGACCTAAGTAGGTCCAGGTAGGCAATGTAATTTCCATGGTTCATGGTGGGGGAACCTATAGTTAACAATGACATGAAAGGGGATCTTTCCTACAGTTAGCTGGACTTCTAGTAACTTTAGGGAGTCGTACTGTTTAACCAGTTTTGAGGTTTGTCTTTGATGAAGATGGAAACATCTCCCACTTTGGTTCTTTTATGTTCATTTTGTGGTCTGAACGTGTGGAAGGTATTGTAGCCTTGCATGGCCGGGGTACTCTCTGCAGCTTTGAACTATGTCTCTGTGACTGCACAGATATTGGCATCTTCCAAAGTAAGGAGTGCTTCCGGTGAGTGCAGTTTCTGATTTAGACTCCTAGCATTAAGCAACATAACCCTGAGTTTGTTTTCAGAGGATATTTTTACGTTGGGAATTTTGTTCTTATGACATTGCCTAAAAAAGGCACTATGGGGGAGGCAAGTACCTTAGCCAGTAACCGAAAGCCAAGAGGTGAAAAGTAAAGACGATCTCTGGCAAAGCAACATGGTCTGTTGACCATATCATCCCAGGCTAACAGATACTGGATTCACTTGGATTGACATCAGAAAAAAATCACAAAAGTGAGTGCTTTCATGATCTGCCTAGATCGCTTCTTCAGACTGTTACAAAATGACACAACTGCAGTTCATTATATACAAAAAGAACATTGATCATTAACACATTAAAAGCAGCTAGTATATCTTGTTAAGCTAACAATTATGTAAAGTTTATTATATAGGTAAAACAAATAGGATGTTGAAAGAACGTGAATTAGAACATATGAGAGATATTGTAGCTGTTAAAGAAGCCAATGCCCTTGCTAAACATGTTGAGAAGGAAGGAATGCATCATGTTTTTACAAGTTATTAATGAAGGACCAAGAGGGGGAGATTTGATTAATAGGACAGAAAAACTAGAACAAAAATGGATAATTAAAACTGAATGCAGATAAACCCCCAGACATTAATGATGCAGTGTCCCTCAAACCCTTCCTCAATGCATGGGTATTGAAGCATTGAAAGCATTTTAAACACTTGTGTTTTATTCATACTATATTGACATGCCCTTAGCTTAACAAGATATACTAATTGCTTTTAATGTGTTAATGATCTATAATGTACTGCAGTTGTGTCATTTTGTAACAGTCTGAAGAAGTGATCTGGGCAGATCGTGAAAGCTCTCACTTTTGTTATTTTATTTATTAAAATGCTATACTCTTGTCGTGAAACTCTGCAACTTCTTTTTTTCTGATATTTATGCTGGTGTTGTTGCTTGAGTTTACTAAGTACTCACTCTATTTTTGTTGTCCACTTGGATTGACAACAGAAGCTAAGCCAATTGTTGAAGTCAATCAATTTTTGTTTGTATTGAGGCATCATCCTGGGTGAAGGAAGAATGCTGCTTGGGGCTAGGGACATACCTGCCTGGGACACATAATCAGAAAGCTTAGTCATGTCTGTCTTCATATAGTCCAGTGAGGTACATCGCAACTTGTTCCCTCCAACATGGACTATGACAGTCATAAGAGTACTTGTTGTTGAGAGACTTGAGTGTGTGCATGATTTGGCAGACCTTGGCACCTGACAGGCAGGTGACAGTGACCTTCTCCTTGTCCAGCCTGCTGACTGGGACATCTGTGTATCTCACTATGGAGTCGCCTGTGACCAAGACATTTGGTTTTGAGGTATTTTGCCTTAGGGGCTTGTTAGGTGATACTTGTGTTCTTATGTGTAGTGGATTCTGTTGAGACTATATTGTGTGCAGACAGTTTGTGCTTAGGAGAACTCTGCTCTTTTGGTATTCTTCTAGTGAGTACCTCTGCATGTGTGGGTTTGTGTTGTGCACTTGGTTTGTGGAAGTGGTGAAGTATGTGTGCTGACAACCTGTTTGGTATCTGGTTTGTTATTTTGTGAGAGAGAGAGAGAGAGAGAGAGAGAGAACGTATGTTTTAAGAGTAATAGGTTGTCAGTATACATAAGGCAATTGATACATTGCCTCAGGATGCCCATGTCAATCAGGCTGGCTGTAGAAACAGTGGTAAACTGTCCGTCCATTATGTCAGGTGTATTCTGTAATAAGTAGTGGGGAGTGGGCTAGATGGACCAAGTTCTACTGTAGGACTAGTAAAATCAACTAATCTGTGAGAGGTTTAGTGGTAGAAACCTGAGTCAGCACCTCAAAATGCACAACTGAGTTGCTCAACGAGCAGCAGTGCGCAGCTGTCTTGCGCGAAGAGAAGCAGGGAAACCTAGGCTGGTTCACAAGCAATTATCTAGGGGAAAACTGTCTATATAAGCATTTGCATCTATACAAGGCAGTGCTAACCCCAGTTGTTCAATGCACAGCTACACACAAATGGTGCTTAAATACAACTGAAGTCAAGCAGTTTTTAAACAAAGTAACCAATGGGAATACCCAGTACTATTCCAACAATCCGCAACTCACTATTCTGCCACAAGGGTGCAGGGTGCCCTCTTAATCTAAGATGGCTGGTTTTAGTGCTCAGATAATGCCAGACAGTCTAGATTCAGTATGTCTGAATGTAGCCTATGCTATAAAAATCCACAAGTATTGGAAATATAAAGTTCAGAAAATAACAGTCTCAGACAGCAAAAAATTGAAATTAAGCAGCAGTATAGTAGTACAGTGTTTAAAAGTGTAATGCAGAATATAAAAATACTTATTTTTCAGAAGATTTCAAAGGATGCCTTTGATTTAGTTTGGATTCACTTCAGATCTCAAGCTAATCGCCAATCTCAGAGCAGCTCCAGTAAACTGAGGGAAAACCTGAGCAAACGCGGTGCTTACATACACGCAAAGTTAAGCAGTTTTTAAACAAACTAACCAATGGGAATGCCCAATACTGAGTCTTTTCTAACAATACCCAACTCAGATTGGTCCTTGGCTACACTCTTCTGCCACAAGGGTACATGGGGGTCCTCTTAATGTAAGATGGCTTTTTTAGTGCTCAGATAATGCCAAACAGTCTAGATTCAGCAAGTCTGAATCTAGCCTATGTACAAAAATGCACAACTACTGGAAATGTAAAGTGCAGAAAATAACATTCTCAGACAGCAAAAAAAAACAGATGAAATTAAGCAGCAATACAGTAGTACACAGTTTAAAAGTGCAATGCAGTGTATAAAAATACTTATTTTTCAGCAGTTTTCAAAGGATGCCTTGGATTTAGTTTGGATTCACGCCAGATCTCAGGCTAAACACCAGTCTCAGAGCAGCTGTAGTAAACTGAGTGCCTATATTAGTATTAGGCTAACTGCCCTTGTGGGTCATTTTAAGTCTAGCCATTTAACTCACGTGAGAATCAAATCCCACAACTTGTGTCTGTAAGGTAAACACCTTAATCATTATGCCAGCCTCCCACCTCATTTCTGTATACTTGCACTTACATTTCCAGTATTATGAGAAACATAGTTATAGTCCTTTGAATTTTAGCAGACTGTATTATTTTATTACTATGACACTGCAGCATTCATTCTGGCAAGGTCTTTGGGTTCATAGCAAAAAATGTACATTTTCTTTTTTTTTCTAATGCAGCAAATTTGTAATGCATAAAATCATGAACATGTTGTGCTTTTATAATATCAAGATCTAAGATTCCTGAAAGTTTCACTGAAAGTGATATTTGCAGTGTTTGCAATGCTGATGAAAGCATTGCAGTGAATTATGAACTGGGATTCTGAACTTCTCCATGCAGGCTTTCCATTACCTGTGCAACTAAAATGACAATATAAGTGCAGTTGATAACTAAATATACATACTTTTTGCTCAATTCTTTTACTAGAACATGTTGAGCTATTTCATTTCTCTGGCAATAAGCGAGTTAATGCAACACAATAGCTCTACCCTGCACCAACAACATATAGGATGGAGATGTTTCCTTCTGTGGCCTGTTCTCCCTGATTTATTAGAACTAAAAGACTTCCTATACATCTAGAGTAGGGCTGTTACCAGACTCAGACAAGACAATGATTCTTAAAAAAACGTAAGCTGATTTTTGAGCCAATCTACAGTCTATGTGCTGGTAATTTCTCCAAGTCAGTGATTGTTTTTTTGGGTGATTGGCCAGGAGTTTAGCAATGCAAGTGCAGCTTCACTTCACTCCTCACCCTACCACTGTTCTCACCCATCCACAGATCATTTCCTTTATACTTTGCCTGACCATGCTTCTTCAGTCACTTGACCTGTCCCACTCTTCCCGACTGGAACCTCCAGCCAATTAGTTTACCAAATAACTACTCTAATTCAGCCATTTCTTTCTGTAACCCCACTCAGTCGTCCAAGTCTTAATCACCTTCATTACTGACCTTCAAGATTCTACATCATCACAGCATCTCTTATACTTCCTCAGGAAAATTATAGCCCGGCCTCTCTAAATTTAAAAATAGCTTGTATACGTCTTTACCAGCACTGAGACTTCAACCAGTCTAAACCTTGTCCATCCTATTGCACTCCTCCTTGGCAAAAATCCTAACAACAGTCTGCAGTCTAGCAGTTACCACACAAGCTCATAATTTCAGACAGATTAAGGAGCAGCAAGAAAATCCTCTTTGTGTATAGCAGTCTTACCTCACGTCCTACAATTATTGGCAGCCTGTGTGGCAGATAAGCTTCTAGCCCTCCTGCACTTGGCAGCCTACGTGGTAGCTAGACTCCTACCTCTCACAACTCAAGGCAGCTTATGTGGTAGACAAGCTCCTGTCTCTGTTTGTCTCTCTCTCTCTCTCTCTCTCTCTCTCAATTCTCTAGGCAGCCTAGGTGGCAGATAGTCTTATCTCCCTCCCTCTCTCAAAATAACTGTCCAACAACCAAGGTAGCAGGTAGGTTCTTTCTGTCATAGTCTAGATGACAGCTAAGTGACAGACTCTTTCTCTATTTCTCCTTTCAGAGTCTTGCCTTTCTCTTATCCTTCCTAAGCAACCTTCTACCACTATCTTAATCTTCCTTTTATATTCCCTCAACACACTATCCTAGGAAGCCCAGGTAACACTTGGGCGCCTACCTCTTGCCCCAGTGTGGTCATTGTAGCAGTCAGGATCCAGCCTTCCTCTCTGCCCTCTGCACACTCTTCATCATTTCAGATTTCCTAGCAGCCTAGGCAGTAGCCGGTCTCCTAACTTTTTTATCTAAATTTCCATTACCCAGGCAGCACTCTAGTGTCTCCAAACTGCATGTTTATGTACACCACATCTATATTCAGTCTTTCACCTTCCGTAACTGCACCAACAACCTAAGCAATACCACAGCTATCACCTTACTCCTATCTATTACATGAAATTTCAGACTTTCTGACTGGCACTTATGCTCTCTTTTTCTGCTTAAGATCTTTACCACCCACTTTTACACACTGCACTATCTTATGTTAACCTGAGTAACACCTACCCTCAGCAGTTAGGCACTTCTTTCTTCCCATTAGCCTCTACCTTCTCCTTCAGTGCACTGTTTTACCTCCCACCATCCCTTTTGTTCCAGCAGCCCCTACTTTCTCATGCACACAATATGTAAATACAGTTTCTATTCTTACCAGTGCCAAATGAAACCAAGCCCTGTTCTTACAGTCACTTCCACCCCATGTTCATGCTACCCACCCTTGGTAAAATTCTTGAAAAAAATCATATGTAATCAACTTACTACTTAACTATAAATCTACCACCAACTCTCCATCAAACAGCGTTGATGCTGGGCTGGTAGGAGTACAATGACTGCTGTATGGACCATGACAGATAACATCTTAACTAATATGGCTAAAGGAAATCTTACCAGTGCTCTGTCCATTGATTTAACCCATGCCTTTGACACAGTCAACCATTTGACTGTGTCTCCAACTGTAAGACACTGAGGTCAGCCCTGATGCCACTGCATGGTTCAGAGACTTTGTATCTAAGTATTCATTGCAGGTAAAGATAGGAACAAGTCTCTCCAGAAGTTCCCCATTCACTCTGGAGCCCCATAGAGCTACATTCTAGTGCCTCTTCTGTTCCCAATCTTCATCTACAAACTTCTGCTAAACCTGTCCCACTTACCACTACTGATTTTTATACAGATTACATGGTCATCTACAAGTTTGATCCCTTACATCATACAACTGAAACTCAAATTTAGTAGGACCTTCTTTAGCTACAGCACTGGCTAAAATCTAATAAACTACTGCTCAATGCCAAAACAGCAAAGCCCACATTATTTAACCCTCATAAAAGATTATCTAAATCCCCCTGATTATAACAGTGCACTTTCAAGATTTAATACCTCTTACCAATGAGTTATTTTTTGCCTCTATATTGCGGAACGAGTGAAGCACTGTTTGTACCCATAAACATTTCCTTTGTGCCTTTTTCCTGCCTCAGGAGCGCCGAACGGGAAAAACATTTTCAATCAACTCAGGCTTGAAGGATCGACTAACACATCATTATTTATCCTTTCAAGTTCACCTGCTCCCAATTCAAAAGCTAGTATTTGCCTTAACCTTGTATTTAATTATCAAACTGTGAAACGCTTAGACATAGAATGAAGTTTATTTAATTACAAGAAAGGGGTCATTTCAATGTTCATTAGCATAGCCATTTCTTAGGTGTATGGGAATGTCAACACTGTATTAGCGTTGTTAAGGCTTTGTTAGCGGAATACTTAGGTTCTTATAACCTGACTTTAATTGCATCATTTTTTTACTGATGACTGTTTATTTTACAGCCATTCTTAGGTTCTACCACTGTTAACACTGTACTAGTGGTGTTAAGGCTTTCTTAGCTGAACACAATAGATTCCTAAACCGAATTTTATATGCATAGTCTTCTTTTTACTGCTTGTTCTATCTCTGTTTGTTGAATACTGCATTGTTTGTCCTTGCAATCTGGATGTTTTTAATAATGTATAAGTTAATTCCTGCATAATTATAGTAATTATCCCATAATATTTTTTTTTCTCTCTCATCTTACTCAGCTTTCTTCCACCTTGTCAGCTGTGTACTCCCCTGCAATCCCATTCAGCTGGCTACCCACGAACTAGAATTATACAAATAATTAAGGTTAATCTTCACAAACACACCAACACAGGGAAGAACCTAAACCAACTACTGTGCTGTATTATATTATATGTATTGTATTGTATTAACCAAGATAAGCATTGCAAAGTATGTACTATCTGTTCTTTATCTCCTGTAATTATTAACTAGTTTTTACCCCAGATCATGGAATATAATAACTAAGCTTACTCCAGCCAGGACTACCAGCAGCCTTACTCTACTACTTTGCTCCTACTATTTCAATCCTTAACTTAGGCCCTAGTTTCTCCCACTTTGTCCATTTTTTTCTCTCTCTGCCCCACTTGTTTTTCTCATCGAGGTATCTCTGCTGCTATCATAAGTTCACCCACTAGATGGCAGCACTCACCCACTAATCTGCTTGCTGTATTTACAACTAACAGCAAAGTGCTTCTACTAACTACTTACCTGTTTCTCCCACACTCTAAATACCCCACTATCACTGCATTGCCATCCTGACCCTCTCCCCCTCCAGCAACTTTTTTGTCCCTTACCTTCAGACTACCTACCTAGATTCTCCATTCTACTTTCACTGATTGTCTTCCCAGACTCTGTCTTGTCCTTGGTCTGCCCCGCTCCATTCGCCCTGTGGGCTCACTCTGCTTCCCTACCCTACCCCCAATTCCCACCCACCCGAGTACACCTAGACTTATACTTCCAAACCATACCCCATTCTCTCTCAAAGCCAATCATATCCTCCACCTACTTTAATCACCTGACCAAAACCAACTACTTCTCACTAACTGGATCTATCCTAACTCCTTCCCTTAATAACTTCACTTCTACCTCAAATCACTTAAGATGCAAACACCAGCTTCCCCTGCACATATTCAACTACTACTCATTATCACCCTTTTACCTCTCTTAACGACATCTTACCTACTAACCTCTATGAACACTCTAATTACCTACAATTCTACTACCCTAACAAGCAAACAAGTATTATACCACCAACAACATGCCAAACACATATAAATATCACATCTCTTCCTACCTACATACTTCCAAAGTATCACAGATTAACCCATATTAAATATGTCCACCTAAAACCTAGAAAACAATTCAACCAACTTAATGTACTCCATTACCCTTGTCCAAAACCTCAACTACTTACCAATGGTGACATCCATCCCAACCCTAGCCCTATACAGTCTGCTAATATTGAACTCCAAAGCCCCGATCACTCAAATCTTATCCCACCTAGGCTTCCTAATTCACTTTCTATAGCTCACCTTAATATACGTAGCTTAAATAACAAAGATGCCTACCTCCATGCTCTCCTGGATGTCCACTCTTTTGACATACTATGTTTGTCAGAAACATGGTTAAAACCTTTAACTACTGATAATGAAATCTTACCACCTGGTTACAATATCCTAAGAGTAGACCGTAAAATTAAAAAGGGAGGGGGAGTTGCCATACTCTCTAAAAAAGGGTTACAAATCTCCACACTAGACTGCTATCCAACTCCTCATAATAATGTAGAAATTCTTGCCACCAAACTTCAACTTAATACTAGTAAATTAATAATCATCATCTGCATCTGTTTACCTCCTGGTAATAATACTTGTATTGTTGAAGACACCCTTGCTGGATTATCTTCATATTTCCCTCAAGAGACTATAATTCCAGGTGACTTTAATATTGATTGGAAAACCTGCACACAAAATCAGCCAACTTCACATATTAACCTACATGGATTTTCACAAATGATCAACTTCCCAACCAGAATTAACAAACCCAATAATAAAGAGAGTATATTAGATTGGATACTCATAAACAATCACCAGCAAATCTATAAGGCTGGAACTCTTCCTGCAGATGTAAGTGACCACTCACTCACTTATATCATTAGGCATAAGACAACTACTCCTAACCCAACCACACTTAGAACAATCAGAACCAATAAAAACTTTAATCCTGACTATTTCCAAAGTGAACTTAGAGCATGTGATTGGACACCCATTAAACACCTCCCCCTAGATGATGCAGTGAATTACTTTAATTCAAAATTCTTAACAATCCTAGACTATCATGCACCAAAGCATACTATCAGAACTAAGTATAAGCCAGTCCCATGGCTTACTAAGGAAACTAGGCAGAAAATCCTACTTAGAAACAAACTCTGGGCTCTGTGGAGATCTACTAAGTGACCCACAGACCAACTTAAATTTAAACAAATGAGAAATGATACAAAAAAGCCATTCTCTTGGACAAAAAAAACTTTTACTGTCATCTCCAGCAAACAAACCAAAGGAATCCACAAAAGTTCTGGGCCAGTATTAACAAACTTCTTCACCCTGGTCACTCCACCACACCACCCCCTACAGGAGCCAACCTCAAAGATCCCAAACAAATAGCAAACGCCTTTAATACCTTCTTCACAGAAGCTATCCAATCAAATAACAACTCAGAATTCTAGTTACCTAAATTCTGTAACAGATTCGCTATATTCCACTGGCAACCAGTCCCAACTCACCTTATCTGTAATCTTCTTCAAAAACTTAAACCATCAACCCCATCAGCAGATAACCTACCAGCAGAATATCTCCAAAAAGCTGCCAAAGCCTACCCAATATCAATCCTGATAAATAGAACCTTACAAGAGGGAAATATTCCTACCATCTGGAAAATCTCACACATCATCCCCCTACACAAGGGTGGCAATTCTAACGAATACTCCAACTACCGTCCAATAGCATTACTTTCTCCTTTAGCTAAAATAATGGAAAGATGTATCCATAAACAACTACTTGATCACTTACTGCAAAATAATCTACTTGCAAATTGCCAACATGGCTTCAGACCATTTCATAGTACTACCACTGCTCTTCTATCCCTCTCTGACAGTATCAATCATAACAAAAATAACAACACCCTCTCCTCAGCACTCTTTATTGACCTTTCCAAAGCTTTTGACATGGTCAACCATCATTTACTTATAAATTTACTAAGATCTCTTTCCATAGATTCACTGGTTATGCAATGGTTCCAATCATACCTTAACAACAGACAACAAGCGGTGCTTTGGGACAATAACCTATCTTTACATCTCCCCATTACACTAGGAGTCCCTCAGGGCTCAATTCTTGGTCCCCTCCTATTCTCAATCTATATAAATGACCTTCATCTAGCAATTACTCAAGCTACCTGTATTCAATATGCAGATGATTCTACAATCATCTGCTTAGCTAAATCTTCATCTGAACTACAGTCCTTAACCCAGAGAATGTTTACTGTAGTAGAAAACTGTTTTTTACAATGTTGCCTCCTCCTGAACCCCAAAAAGACAAAACTATTACTCTTCACTCCCACCCGCAAGTCCAGACCAATTAACTTCTCAGTCCTATCCAATAACGGTACCATTATATCTCCAGACCTAACCACTAAGCTTCTAGGTATAACAACAGACAACAACCTTACCTATGAAACTCACATTAACAATACTATAAAAACTGTAAACAGGAAACTGGGCTCCCTGTATAGGATAAAGCCATTCCTTACTCCACAAGCCAGAACTTCTATTGCCCTTACCCATTTAATCTCCACACTCCTCTATGCTTCATCCATATATACAAATCTGACAAAAAACAACCTCAACAAACTGTCAAACTCTTATAATAACATAGCTAGATTTGCCTCAGCCTCCTCTTTCAGAACCCACCACTGTCATAATCTGAAACAACTAGGCTGGCTTGAGCTACAAAACCAAATCCATTATAGCCAACTTATCATTGCCCATAAAACCTTCTTCCAACCAACTAAAACTCCAATACTATCAAACATTTTTACCCCATATAAAAACCTTAATAACTTACGTTCATCCAAGAAATTACTAGTATCCACAAGTATATCTAACAATATCTCTGGTGACTCTGTATTCTGGAATGCTGTTGGAAAATACTGGAACCAACTTCCAAATGAACTTACATCTATGTCCTCTTTAACGCTATTTAAACAAAAATTGAAACTTTACCTTAAAATACACTGGTTATGCCCCTGTACAAACCCAGACTAATATAAAATGGCATTGCTATCATCATCACTGCTGACGTAGCTTTTTTTTTCAACCAATACCTCTACTTTCATGGACTAATCCAAATCTGTTCCTTACTCTATCCATTAAAAAAAAAAAAAAAAGCATTACTGTAGTAGAAAACTGTTTTTTACAATGTTGCCTCCTTGAGAATAGAGTTACTAGCAAATTTATATAATGTTCTGTAACAATTGTTGTATTCAACGATTGAAATGTAATGCAATAATCTGCTATTACTTTTTGTACATGCATTTATATGTTAATGATTTTATGTTTATCTTTTTGTAAATCTTTTCAAGTGGAGCTTATCTCCCCGGGCCTCTGCTGAAAATGGACATGTATCCAGTTAGACTAGCCCGGTCAACAAATGTAAAATAAAATAAAAAATAAATAAAATAAAATAGAAACCAGCACCTCCTTTAGATATTTGGGAATCTGTCTAGACTAGTCACTAAACCTCCATGAGCACATACCCAACATCAACAGTCTACTTCTCTGGGCCAACAAAATATATCTGTTCTAATCAAGGGCTGAAATAGGAAAATGCATCCTTCTTGCTCAAACTGGGTATGGTCTCCCTTGTATGCATCAGCCTCTGTCAAAAATATCTGCCACCCTTCAGACCCACTCCAGTAAAATATGTAAATCCATAGCTACTCACCATATAATGAACACCCCTGCCTTACTCATTCAAAGGCTAAGTGGCTTCTGGTACAGGCCAGATAAAATCTTCTTCTTTGTTCCTTACTTACTTACTTAACTTGGCATTCCCTCCACTCTCTCTTCCACTTATATAACTGTACATATATTTGATTTGTTAGATATTCTGTGCATATATTGTTTGCTAGATTGTCTGTACTTATTCATAAATGTAAACCATTGCTATTTGTATACTATACATTGTTTTCTTACATTATTATGTAACCCAGGCTAAGCCTGTAATTAATTGGTCATTGTCTGATTAGTGTTCTACCCCAGTAAACAAATTTAAATAAATACATAAATAAAAATGTAGCACAAGGCCAGATTATGTCTCCAATGAGCTCTCATTATAATAGTAGTAAAAATCACATACACACATACACATACACACATATATATATATATGGAATCACTACGTAATACTGAAACTACACACTCCCGAAGCCCACAATACCGAGACTAAAATCTCTAAACCACACATTACTGACATTTTAAAAGCGTGAAATTCAAAATCGCGAAAGTACTACATACATACAGCACACACACAAACAAATACACAGCCTCCCCCCATAACCAAACAAACCACCCTACACTAAAGATAAGCAGGGGGGCTTTGCCCCCCTGCACCCCCCACACCCCTGACTTTAATATTCCAACTCCGAGATCGCACAGACATACACACAAGGCAAACTCACACCCACACATTATAGCCCCTCACACACACACACACACACACACACACACACACACACACACACACACACACACACACACACTAAAGCCCCTCACAAACACACGCACGCATACTTACCTGAACTGCAACACCAGAAGCGCTAACTCAAAATCCCTTACCATCGGGATTTTGAATTTCACGCTTCTGGTCTTTTGGTAATATGCGATTTCGGCTACATGGTCTCGAGCATTTGAAATTCGAGATTTCAAACGTTCGAGATTTAGTAGTGTTCCCATATATATATATATATATATATATATATATATATATATATATATATATATATATATCTTCTTCTTTTTCTTTCAGCTGTTCCCGTTAGGGGTCGCCACAGCAGATCATCTGTTTCCACTTCTTCCTCTTCTCTGCATCTTTCTCTGTCACACCAACCACCTGCATGTCCTCTCTCACCACAGCCATAAACCTTATCTTAGGCCTTCCTCTTTTCCTCTTACCTGACAGCTTCATCCTTAGCATCCTTTTCCCAGTATACGGAGCATCCCTCCTCAGCACATGTAAAAACCAATGTAATCTCACCTATCTGGCTTTGTCTCCAAACCGTCCAACCTGGACTGACCCTCTAATATACTTATTCCTAATCCTGCCCACCCTCATCACACCCAATTAAAATCTTAACATCTTTAATTCTGCCACATCCAGCTCTGACTCCTGCCTTTTTATCAGTGCCACTGTCACCAGCCCATATAATATAGCTGGTCTCACTACCCTCTTGTAGACCTTCCCTTTCACACTTACTGGTACTCATCTGTCACAAATCACTTCTGACACTCTTCTCCACACACTCCATCTTGCCTGTACTCTCTTCTTCACCTCTCTTCCACGCTCACCATTACTCTGAACTATTGATCCCAAGTATGTAAACTCATCCATCTTTGCCACCTCTACTCCTTGCATCCTCCCCATTCCTCTATCCTCCCTCTCATTCACACACATATATTCTGTCTTAGTCCTGCTGACCTTCATTCCTCTCCTCTCTAGAGCATATCTCCACCTCTCCGGGGTCTCCTCAACCTGCTCTCTAGTCTCACTACAGATCACAATGTCATCTGCAAACATCATAGTCCATGGGGACTCCAGTTTGATCTCGTCTGTCAACCATTGCAAATAACAAAGGGTTCAGAGCTGATCCGTGATGTAATCCCACCTCCTCCTTAAATGCATCCGTCACTCCCACTGCAGACCTCACCGCTGTCACACTACCCTCGTACATGTCCTGTACCACTCTTACATACTTCTCTGCCACTCCAGACTTCCTCATACAATACCACAACTCCTCTCTGGGCACCTTGTCATATGCTTTCTCTATGTCCACAAAGACACAATGCAACTCCTTCTGACCTTCTCTGTACTTCTCCATCAATACTGTCAGAGCTAACATCACATTTGTAGTGCTCTTTCCTGGCATGAAACCATACTGCTGATCACTGATCATCACCTCCCTTCTTAACCTAGCTTCCACTACTCTTTCCCATAACTTCATTCTGTGACTGATCAATTTTATCCCTCTGTGTGTGTGTGTGTGTGTGTGTTTGTGTGTGTGTGTGTGTGTGTGTGTGTGTGTGTGTGTGTGTGTGTGTGTGTGTGTGTCTTGAGTAAGGTGGTTTTCTGATACTGAATACATGTCAAGGTCAAACTTTCCTATACTAAGGGGCAATATGGTGAGTTCAGATTAAGTGCTTAGCTGCATTTGAATATCCAAGGAGAGGATAAAAGTGCATTTTGTATCTGAATGTTTTATCATATTTCCTTGAAACCTTTTTTAGTAGCTCTCAGACAGACACTGAAATATTTTTTTATACATAAGCTTTAAATGCAGAGTTTGTAGGTTTTTGACAGTGCATCACTGAAGTGCTTTAATACTATAAAAACATGTTTTATATATATATATATATATATATATATATATATATATATATATATATATATATATATATTCCAGAAAATGGATCTTTTTCACTGGAAGCATTACATGACCAATACTCCCTGTACTAGGAGAGAAAGGGTGTTCTGTTAAAGTTCAACCCTGAAGTATATTTAGACCATATGGGTTGAATGTACTTCAAAGGTATACTTTGAACTTTGGTATCCTATAATAATTCCCTGCATTTTTAAAAACTGTCAAAAAAGTGTTGACATAACTTTTTTTCTGTATATGTAGAAAATGTAAACTTTTACAGGAATCTGACAGTGAGAACTTGTAATGCTGCATTACACCTGGTTTCCTTTATTTGCATATTTATTATTTTATGTTATGCTTGTTTACCTGGTTAGTTCCAGTAGGCATGTGCCTTTTTGCAGGAGAGACCCAGTAAAGTATATATACACTTAAGAGAAATTTGTACAAGGCACCATAGGAACTCTCCTACTCTTTTTCATAATTTGCTTGTATTGAATTTTCATTACATCATAAGTAAAAAAATCATATGTATTTTCCTTAAAAGAAAACATTTTGTCACGGGAAACAAACTATAGCCAAAAGTCCCTTTATTGAGATAGGCATTGTGGTGGAGTCAAATCATACAGTGAATATATATAATACATATAAGTGTAGAATTACAGCCTTGTGTGAGTTTGTATCTGAGCACCCTATTGCAGCTTCTTCAAAATGTTATTAAGAACTGTCAAAGAAGTCTAATGTATATAGATATATATATATATGGATCACCTTTATATCCTCAAAATCGCGTTTCGCCAACACACTAATAACCGACACCAAAAGACCGACAACAAAAAACGCCGACAACGCAAAACACCGAAAACCACTACAGCAACACACTACACGTAAACAACACAGTACACTACATAACATATGCACTATCCCTAACCCAAACCCTAACCCTAAGGTCCGACACTACCGCACACTTACCCTACCTGCACCCTAACCCTAACTCACTTACCTACCCGTAACCCCAAGATCCGACACTACCGCACACTTACCCTACCTGCACCCTAACCCTAACTCACTTACCCACCCGTAACCCCAAGATCCGACACTACCGCACACTCACCCTACCTGCACCCTAACCCTAACTCACTTAACCCACCCCTAAACCCACAGTCCCTCACTATCGCACACACACCCTACCTGCACCCTAACCCTAACTCACTTAACCCACCCCTAAACCCACAGTCCCTCACTATCGCACGCTTACCTGTCCGCTCCATAACACTAAATCCCTCACTCGATCGCACACTTACCGAGTCCATCGGGTTCTCACCTTGTCGGTCATCTGCGTTGTCGGTGTTTTCGTCCCGTCGGATTCCGTGTCGGCGGAACGCGTTGTCGGGCATCTAAAGGTGACCCATATATATATATATATATCCTTTTTAAACAGGCAGCAAATGCACAATTTTACAGGCATTTTATACACTGTTCTGTTAGGGGTCAGTGTATAACTTTTTCAGGGTAGAAAATGCAGCATGTGACACCAGAAAGAAACATCATGTGAAGATTTTGTTTAACAGTATTTTAAGTGGAGGAGAAGTACCAGCATCCTGGAAGAAGGCAGTGGCAATGGTAATACCTAAAGAGGGTAAAGATCCACTAGACCCTGCTTTATACAGCCCCATTTCAATACTAAATCATGATTATAAAATATTCATATCTATAATGGCTAAAAGAATGGCGAAAGTGATACCAAAATTGATAGATATGGATCAGTGTGGTTTTGTGGAGGGGAGGCAAACATTTAACAATATTAACAGAACACTGATGATCCATAGAGAAGGAGAATGTAAAAAAGTACCACATTTATTGGTGGATCTTGATGCACAGAAAGCATTTGACAGAGTATACTGGGACTTCATGAGCAGGGCAGTGGAAGCATTTGCTTTCCCTGATTCAATTATAAGGTTGATTAGAAGAATATATCAGGGATCGGAGGCACAAATTAAAGTGGGTAGGGTCCTCTCAGACAATTTTTGCTTGAGTAGAAAGGTGTGCACCGTTATGCAACCAACTTATTGTACATTTTTTATTTTTTATATTTTTTTTTCTCCTAACAGATTTGTTTGTTCTTCAATTGAATTGTACAGGTTATAGGTCACATTAAAGGTGGGGAAAGTTTTGAAATGATTTATTGTGGTCTTATTTTTTTATATCACAAAAGCCTGACATTTTATAGGTTCATAGGTTCATACTAGGCTATCTTCCCTGGGGCAATTACAAGCCTAGCCCGATTTTGTTTGGCTTACGCCACCCCTTGATTTGAGTATACTGTGCCCTTTTTAAGGTTTAGTTTACTGTGCCTCTGTCTAATAGTGACACGGAAGTAATCCCCGGGACAAACCTACGATCCCCCCATCCACTCATCAAGATTCTTCTTGAAGAGATTCAGTGAGGTGCTCTGCCTAACATGAATTGGAATTCTATTCCAGAGCGAAGGGAGCCTCTGGGTTATGAATCTGTCCCTCCAGCAAGTTCTGTTTATTTCTATGCTGAGATTCAAGTCCCTTGAGCATGTGGCTCTAAGGGATTTAGATTTACTGAGGTGGAGCATGTCCATTAATTCTGGATTGGACATAGCTTTATATGTCAGGCATAGATCGCCTCGAAGTAGGCGGTATGCAACTGAGTAGAGCTGGAGTTTTTTTAACCGAGCAGCATATGGCATCTACTTGAGTCCCTTGATCCTCTTGGTGAGGTACTTTTGGGGTCTTTCTAATTGCTGCAGGTGTCGGTTAAGGGGCATTATATTCTATGATAGGCCTGATGAGGGATGAATAAAGGGGCACAATTACCTCTCTTGATCTGGATGTGAATCCTTTCATGATGAGGTGGGCTATGTAGAAGGTCTTTCTAACCACTTTGGCAATGTGGTTGTCAAAGGAGAGATTGCTATCAACTTGGATCCCCAGATCCCTAATTACTTTCTCTGTACTTAATGGGTTACCGCCTATGTGGTAATTTGTGGGCACATTGTTTTTGCCAAAGGGTATGACTATACACTTTTTGGCATTTAGCTTTAGACCATGGCTCTGGCACCAGTTATCCATCTCTGTGAGACCTTTTTGAAGGATGTTTGTGTCAGCTGGAGAGTCGATTATGGCGCCCAGTTTGCAGTCATCTGCGAACTTGGTGAGCCATAGTCCTCCCACGTTGGCTTGTACCTCGGAAAAGTATATACCGAACAAGAGCGGTCCCAGGACAGAACCTTGTGGGATGCCACTTGTGACTGGTTTCGAGTCTGACATGGCTCCAGCAACTCTCACTCTGTGGGTTCTGTCTTTGAGCCAGTTTGTGACCCATCTTGTGACATAGGGGTTTATATTTAAGCTGGATAGCTTATCTATGATGCCCGAGTGGGGTATTGTGTCAAATGCCTTTGCTAGGTCCAGATAGGCTGTGTGGACTACCTTCCCTTCATCTATGGCTTTGGTGACTGTTTCAAAGAAGTCGATCAGCAGGCGTGTGTACACTTTTTATAGCCACTGTATATATTTCTCTCAGTTGGGAGGGTAGCCTAATGGTTAAGGTGTTTGCCTTACAAACGCAAGGTGCAGGGTTTGAGTCTCACAAGGGATAATTGACTAAGCTTAAAATGGCTCGCAAGGGCAGTTAGCTTAACACTAACCTATGAACTTTAATTTCTCCAGGTCTTTTGGGTTTCTAATACCATGCTAGGAATGGACCCTATTCCAAAGCCAGGGTATGATTAAATATCATGAAATTAGTATTGTTGCAATCTTTGATGTTAGGCAAAAGTGTTGTTTGTAGCACCTGCAATATGTCCAGAACAGACTCCTGCAATTCATACAGAGTTACATGTACTGATAGCATGTCTAAATACAACTGTAAATTCTTTTTATGAGACCCATTGCACCTGCTACTATTGGAACAGTCTGGATATTTATCTGCCACATTACTCTGATTTCTGCCTCATATCTTGATATTTTATGACATTCTGTCTGTCTGTACATGAAACATTGCAATTGCCAGTTGTAGCAATCTCAGTGATCAGTGCTACTTTTGTCTTTTTTCATGGACTACTGTATCTGGTTTTCTTGCATCTATCTTTTAAACTGTTGGTAATGGATGATCCCGTGTAATATGCACTTCGTCTTTCTCTATAATGCTTTATGGTTCTTGCTTCCAAAGATCCTGAGCTACTTGTGTTTGCACAATCCCCAGTGCAGTAGTCTTGCCACATGTTTGTGCCTTTCAATGTACAGGGCCTCTGCCATGAGTATTTACACACCTCCAACTTTAGCCACATATAAAATGATGCATTATTACGTGAAGGGAGGACTGTATGCACATCTTCATTAATGAAATCAGTCCATAAGTACATTCAGTTTTTGGAAGTCACTGCACAACTGGCTAGAAAGGTTCAAATATTTTCTGAGATTCTGAGATTTTATCGTATTTGCTATGTACCAACACTGTTTTTACCCATGTAGTTATTTGGCTTTGCTGTTTCTTGCCATTCACCTCAACATAAACATATACCTTTAACTTTTTTTTCAAACCAACAAAGTCAGTTTTTATCTAATTAATATCATTAGTAGGTCCCTAAAGAATCTGAGTACAAAATGTTACCTAAATGGTAGGGAAGGATAATACCATAACTCTAACTCAGACAACCTAGGATTGTCTAGTGTCCCAGGCACTTAAGTAGGTGAGCTGGACAGAGAAACTAATGCTGGATCACACACCTTGAGTGGAGGGAGGCAGCAAGTCTCACTCTTATTTTGAAACAATCAAGGCTGAGTGTCAGCAGTTTCATCAGCAGCATTAGATCCATGGCAGGGATGTACACAATAAGCAATGTGTAAAGATGGTGAACATATTTGAGATGTGGCCTTATCAGTCACTGATGAGTGTGGGGGATGGGCCACAATAACAGATACCTTTGTGGCTATCTGGTATTTCTGGTAGTCAAATGCATAGTTAGACAAGGGACAGGATCAATACTGGGCAGGCAGAGGGAAGAAAGAGTATATGAAATCAAGAATAAAGTCAACACCTCAGAAGTCATGATATTTTCTACCATACTAAGTATTACAACAAAATATACATGTTCTATCATATTAAGTGTTACAGAAAAATGTACTGACAATACATTGTTTAAGGCTGACCATTCAGGTGTCATGTCCTGCAAATTTTATAAGAATGTGTGAAAATGGTGCAGAGATATGGACATTTCTAATAACCATCATAAATGGATGCACTACAGCAGCTGCATAATATTCAGTTAAAATAAAAGTGTAGCCATTAGTTTATTTCAGAATAACAGATGTAAAATCTATTGAAAATATAAACATGCAGTGCTATTGTGACTTCAGTCTTAAAACAAAATTGTATTTCTTTATAAACATTTTATTTTTATCCCTTTTAAATGTTGTGGCATTACAATGACTATTTTTTTCATTAACATTCAGGATATTGTAATATCTCAGACCTCAACACATTCATGAGAACTTAACTCATTCTGACATTATGACCATTTGTATACTGCAAGAAAAATACACCCACTGTCTGATGTTTGGGAACAAGCATCTTAAAAATCATTATTTGTTAACTAAGCTTAAAAGAATCTTTGAATCTTTATACCATAATCTACTGCGAAATATACTTTCAAAGTTAGTCTTTAGCACACTTTCCCTGCTGTTGTCGCTACATTCAAAACAGGATAGCTGCAGTGCCAATGAAGAATGCTGTGGAACTGTTTGCAGTGTTTCCCTAGAGTACTCACTGGCCTGTCCCTATTTTCATGCAATTTATAATACCCATAAGCGTGACATCTCTTGCCTTAAAATAGTCATGTGTACCCATGGCCTGGTTATTTCAGCACATAAAAAGGAAAAGGTGATGGATATGCAAACTGCACTTATGAGCAACTTACTTCCTATGTGATTGGATGCAGCCTTTAAGACAAATAAAGGTAACACTCATTGCAGTTTGTATCCTGAACTGAAAATCTCTGACCCTACTGGCATCGTTGTTACACAAATTATGCAGTGTAATTCTGCAGGACTATGGCTGGACTTAGCTTTCCCTTTGATACAATTAGGCTAAATAACCCTTCCCTACTGAAGGTGGTCTCTTCAATCTCTAGGTTTATCTCTGCAAAGGCAAGGGACTCAGTTGCTGAAAATGTCTTATTTATACTTAGCTGCACTTGTCAGTGATTACACTGGGGTACCTGGGAACATTCTAAATGTCTTCAGACTGCATAGAAGCAAGGTTTGCCATTTTACAGTCCTGTCTGGATAAAACAAGAGACCATGCATTGCATTCACTAAAATGGACTGGCTTTATCTCCCACAAAGGCATGTTTCCTCTTGGTGTGCTTGTCTCTCTTTCATAACATTCTGCTTGATGACTTGCCCCAAGTCTGTCATCTCTGTCTTTCAGTAGTCTTTTTACCAAAGAGATATAAATGCCCTTCATTAAACAAAAAAACAGTATTTTCATATTTCTTCCTGTCTCAGAAACATCCCGTAAAATTAAGAATTTTTTTTCAAGTGTTAGAATCATGATGCCAAATTCTGTAGATTTTCTAATTGGTGAATAAGCATAGTGGAACTGAACATACTCTGTATTGCTCTGTACTGCTCCATGTAAACTCTACTGCTGAGCAGGATCCTTAATTTGTAATCACTGTATATATTTTATATGTATATTTCCTTTATTGGATTGGAAGCATGTAATCTTCAACATGATAGTAGCAGTTAGGGGAGGTTGCACTTTTGGCCAAATTGCAATGACGTCAAATTTAATTATAATATGTCTGGAGGTGCAGGGGACAATGTCTGCTGCTTGAGAGATGGGTGGGAGACGTTCTTCAACAAGATAATGCCTTATAAAAAGGTCATCATTTTACTTTCGCTTATTGAGGAATTTACCTCCAATGAGCTGCCATGGAATGTTGGATGTCATTTGTATGGATATTCTGTATACTAGAATAATTCAGTGTACAGTGCCTTGATGGCTTTTGCTTGACTCCATAATGTAGAGCCTAGACTCTCCATCAGAACTCTACCCCCCCCAAATGTAGCTGCATCTGACTCTTTTACGTATGTTGCCACATTCATCTGAGGTAGTTAGTTTTTATTTTCATAGCATTCCTCCGGCCTAGAACATAACTTTGTCTTCTTTTACCTTCTTTTGACTCCGACTTTTCTGCATAAACTTTATAATTGCCAACTTCCGCAAACAATCTCTCCATCTGCAGTAAACAATCTCACCTGTTTCTTTCCTTCGTTTAGATTCTAACTTGACATACCGCCCCTTCTTTTAATGTCTTCATAACCAACAATAATCCCCTACCTTCCCAAAACAAAACTCACTTGCTACAATTACCCAAAGCTAGTTGCAGCTTCTTAAACTTTTCCTCCCACCATGTTATCCCTCTTAGTCCTAGCTCCTGTATGAACGCCACAAAATGCCTTCACACAGACATTCCGTTGCAAGTAGTGGCTCGATGTCCAGTCTTCCATTATCACCATATTGCATCTTACAGTATAGCCAGGGTTATTATCCTGTAAGCCTTCCTCAGGTAATAAAAGAGCAATCCTAATCCTTCCACAAACCTTTTCTACAAATGATTAACTATACTGCAAACACTGCTAATATAAGTATACAATTCACAGGTAAGTAATACTAGACAAGCTGGCAATTGTATATGTATCAGACTGCTGACTGCACATCCTGTATACTGTTAACAGAAAACTCTACAGCACCTGTCAAATTCTAGGTACTCTGATAAGTAATTTAATACCTATAATAATACCTTATCTGTGTAGTAGCTAAGAACTTAACTCTGCTATACAGTACTTGGCATATTACTGATATTCCAGTAAACATTTGTGTCTTGACTGCTGTACTGTTAGTTTGGGTTACCATTGAAAAGGGTTCACTGAGCAACCCTACTTACACACATTCAGTATGTGCCAGTTAATTACATAATCAAACAATCAGATTAATTAATTAATTCATTCATTCATTCATGCATAATGTTACATAAGTAGTATTTTCCAGCATTTTTGCAGTTTTTGATGCATGCATTTAAGATGCAGTCCTTCACAGACTATCATTGATTTACTGGCCGAGTGTCAGTTCTGTCAATTTTGTAATCTCTGAATTAAGAAGACCATAAATGAACTTTTAACTGACAAAGACAATGTAGTAAATGATGTTAAAAGAGGTTCAAACTGTCACATATATTTGATAAAAAGCAATGACAATAAAGCTTTAGTGTGTATTGCTAGAAGGGCATACCAGGTACATGGAGATGAATCTTAAAATGCCTTATTTCATGTGTATGAAACGTATAGAAGCATCAGCTAATTAAAAAGCTTAATATGTTAAATTAATGTCTTATTTAGTTTACATCTGAACAACAAATGGATTTGATGAAAACATGCCAGGTGGGCTACATACAGTTAAACAGTTATGTGTTAGTAGGCCAGTTATGTGAATCTGGTAATTAATGTAAAGTCATTATATCAGAATGATCACATTAAATACTCGACATTTTAACAAATGGAACTATAGAATGCTGAATAGTGTAAATTCTTCTAAAAACAATCAAATACATTATGAGGAGAGATTACCATTAAATTAATTGTTCTGTTTATTTTTTTTTTTTACAAAAGTCTAAAATTTAGCTCAGTGAATTAATACCTGTAATAATACATATTTGTTAATGAAGTAGATCCACTGAACACACTGTCCCTTTTCTGGAACAATGCAGGAGCAATGTCTGGGTAAGTGATTTGTTCAAGATAACACAGTAGGTAAATGAAGGTTAAGGGAATCAAACCCTAAACCACAGAAACTACAGCTTGCCACATTAACCTCTTGCCAAACTGCCAGCTTAATGTTTATAGTGTTAATAAACAATCTCCACTTTAGTCCAGGTTACAGGGTTGGATTCCCCCCACCTCTGTTTGCTTAGTGTGTGACTCAGAACCAGACAGTCCTTCCAGGCTGCCCCTGAAAAGGAATAATATAATAAGGTTACCTGGTTAACAAATGTATTAAAAGGTACAGTTTATTGTTAGGTTTTTATTGTTATCTATCGTTGCAATGGATTAACTGTGACTCAGTGCTCTGTATACGTAAATGGCTCTATCTGCGACTGATGTCTGCATTTTGGAAGAGGTATATCTGTTTGATGTCTGATACACTAAGCAGTATTTCTCAGGAGTACTGCTCTGTCTTGAGTAGATGTATTGACTGCAGCAGTTTGAAAATCACACAGGTTAGTGATCTAACTTTAACAATCACCATGATCTTTCTTCAAAGGTTATCAACTGTTTCATTTTTCATAATACGGTCTGTATTAGAGCTCTTGCTTTCTGTAGGGGAACACAAAAATGGTAAATTTCCTGCCAGTTTAGAACGAGAAATATCTTTTAAACTTTCTTCTAACTGTTGAAGAAAACAATAATTCTGGATCTAAAGCACCTCAATATAACGCAAAGCAATGGAAACAACTAAAGTTCTACAAAAGTAAGCCTTTATTTCAGTAATAAAGTGAAAACCATTCCTTTGCATTGAGTATGAGTATCGTTTATCCTACAAAATCTTAAGTTTCTGTAAAACAATATGTCCTATTTTGGACATCTGAAACAGTGGCAAAACTACTTTCTTCACTAGCAGAGATGATCTCAGTAATGGAATAGTTATGTAAGAATAAAGGGACACAAACCCAAAATATTTATTTATTTTTAGCATTTATTTTGCTCATTTAAATTTATTTTGGAGTAGAGCACTGGTCCAAGTAGGTCCTTTTCAGGCCATCAAGGAAGATGCAAAACTCAGGACATTTCAATCAAGACTATCTCTTATACAATTCAATCAAGATTAACAGCTATGCTCTATTTTACATTATTAAATCTGATTTAAAATGCACACTACTACCATGTATACTTTTAGCACTCCCTGGAAGTATATGGAAGGGGATCCATTCACATTGTCGAACTTTTACAAGTTCGAACGTCATATGGTCGAAACCCGTTCCTGCAACGTAGTGCAATCTCGGAGTTGGTATATCTAAGTAGTGGGGGGTGTAGGGGGCTTGCCCCCCTGCTTACAACCTTCAGGTAACTTTTTTTTGTTTTTTTTTTTTATTACGTTTTCGAACTTTTAAAGTTCGAACATGTCGTGTCGACTATATGGTGTTCGAACTTTTAAATGTTCGACAATGTGATATAGACCCTATGGAAGTGTGCAATCAATAAAGGTCAGCAGTTACATGTCAAACATACAGTGTTACATTTGATTAACAATGCACAGTAGTACCATATGCCTTTCGAATAGAAGAGGGAAATATACAATTCAGTCAGGATCAATAGTTATGTACCAAGTTTACAGTGCTGCATCACATTCATATTGCACAATATTACCGTACAGTGGTTTGCACTATACAGAAATATACATTTCATAGGTTCATAGGTAGGTACTAGGCTATCTGCCCAAAGGCATTTATAAGCCTAGCCAGAATGTGTTGGCTTTCGCCGCCCCCTTAGATTAGTTCCCTGTGCCTCTGTCCAGCAGAGCCACTGAAGTGATCCCCGAGGTAAACTTTCTGTTTCCCATCCACTCGTCAAGATTTCTTTTGAAGAGTGTTAGCGAGGAGCTCTGCCTAATGTAGATTGGGATCTTGTTCCAAAGCATGGGAAGTCTCTGGGACAGGAATCTATCCCTCCAGCACATCCTATTTATTGTTGTGGTGAGGTTTAGATCCCTAGAGCATGTGGTTTGGGGGATAAGGTTTTCATTAGGTGGAGCATGTCCATCAAGTCTGGGTTGGACATGACCTTGTATGTCAGGCAGAGATCACCTTTGAGTAGGTGGTATGCAACCGAGTACAGCTGTAATTTCTTCAGTTGAGCTGCATAGGGCATCTGTTTGAGGCCAGTGATCTTCTTGGTGAGGTACTTCTGTGGTCTTTCCAGCTGTTGCAGGTGTCTTGTAAGGTACATCACAAATGGGGCATTGTACTCTATGATGGGTCTGATGAGTGATGAGTAGAGGGGCACAATGACCTCTTTTGATCTTGATGTTAACCTTTTTGTGATTAGGTGGGCCACATAGAAGGATTTTCTAACCACTTTGGCAATGTGATTATCAAAGGTGAGATTACTATCTACTAGGGTCCCCATATCCCTTATTACGTCTTCTGTATTTATGGGACCACCACCTATGTGGTAGTTTGTGGGTACTCTGTTTTTTCCAAAGGGGATGACTATGCACTTTTTGGCATTTAGCTTGAGGCCATGATTTTGACACCAGGTATCCGTCTCAGTGAGACCCTTTTGGAGGATGTCTGTGTCAGCCGGAGAGTCATTTATAGCCCCTAGTCTTCAGTTGTCTGTGAACTTGGTCAGCCATAGTCCTCCTGTGCTTGCCTGTACCTCTGAGAAGTATATGCTGAACAGGAGGGGTCCTAGGACTGAGTCCCGGGGAACTCCACTTGTAACTGATTTAGAGTAGGACCTAGCTGTCACAACTCTCACCATATGGGTTCTGTTTGTGAGCCAATTGGCAACCCATCTTGTGACATAGGGGTTTATGTTCAAACTGGTGAGCTTGTCTATAATACCAGAATGGGGAATGGTGTCGAAGGCCTTTGCAAGGTCTAGGTAGGCTGTGTGTACCACCTTTCCCACATCTATAGCCTTGGTAACTGTCTCAAAGAAGTCTACCAGGTTTAGGAGGCATGATCTGCCCTTAACAAAGCTGAACTGGGTAGGGTCCAGTGTTTGGAGGTTCCCAATGTCTCTGTTAATGAGTTCCATGATGATGTGCTCCATAGCCTTGCAGACCAAGCTAGTCAGGCTTATAGGGCGATGGTTCCCTTGGTCTGTTGTGGCTTTACCTTTGTGGAGAGGAATAACCGCTGCTGTGCACCATTCTATGGGTATGTAGCCTGTGGAGAGGCTGAGTTTGAACAGTGTGTTTAGGTGAGGGGTTAGTTTGTCTTTGAGCTCATGTAAGACACAGCCTGGGACACCGTCCGGTCCCATTGATGCTGTGTTTTTGGCTTTGGAGAGGGCTGTTTTAACCTGAGTGCCTGTGATTTCAGGGACTTTACATTCTTCTGGTATGGTTACGGGCCCTCTTGGGGGTGAGAGGGGGGTGAAGCTTGCATTGAAACTGTCTGCCAGGATGTTGGTGATATCAGTATGTTCAGTGTATTTTGTGCCATTCTGCACTAACTCCGAGCAGATCTGAGCATTGCCACTTAGATTCTTGACATAGCTAAAGAATACCTTATGGTCATCTTTGGAGTCCTTGGCAATTTTTCTTTTAAAGCTTGCCTTGGATGATTTTATGAGGGATCATAGTTTCGTGCTGATACTGATCAGGGATGTCTTCCCTTCTTGGAATTTTACTCTTTTCTGTACTAGTTTCCTCCTTCTATTGTATAGCTTGTTTATGGCAGGAGTCCACTAGATTGGTTTCCTTTTCTTGGAGGAGTGAGTCTTGGTTTTGCTTGGGATGGCATGATCCATGCATTCTTGTTGGTGCCCGAAGAATGCATTAGTAAAGAATTTTGAAGCTTGGACAGCGTTATCCTTCAGCATGGGGGCTTTGAAACTTTCCACATCGGTCTTAAGTAACGTGAAGTTTGCTTTTGAAACGTTTTTCACCGTGGTTTTCTTGTCCGGGGATGGGGGTGGAATATGGATATCCAAAGCGATTTGTTTATGGTCAGATCTAACCAGCGAGGGGTTGACCTCCGGTGTGGAACACCGGTCACCCATGTTGGTGATGATCAGGTCCAATATGTTGTCACCTCTGGTGGGAGTGTTGACCAGTTGAACCAGGGTGTTTGAGTTTATAAATTCTAGGAAATGTTGGGCAAGGGAGTTAGTACTTGAGTAGATCTCCCAGTTAATGTTTGGATAATTGAAATCACCCAATAATAGGGTGTTTGGTAGGACCTTTATGTTTCCCAGTGTTTCCATGAACGCGGAATGGGGGTCCTGGGATATGGTGGGTGATCTGTAGCAAGCTACAATTTGAATTGCAGTTTGCCCATTGTTAATTGCACGTGGATGATCTCTGAAGCATCATGCTGTGCCACTAACCTGGAGGTGTGGGTATCCTTGATGAATATGGATACACCCCCCCACCTTTTGTATTTCGGTTTGGGTTCTGTGGCCGAAATGTATGGTATGTGTTGTAGCCTGGTAGAGCTGGGGTGCTGTCTGGAACCTTAAACCAGGTTTCTGTTACTGTACATATATCAATTTTCTCCATAATGAGGAGTGCCTTGAGTGCGTGCATTTTGAGGTTCAGACTTCTGCCATTGAGTAGCACTACTTTCAGTTTTTTGTTACTTGTGCTATTTATGGTAGTAGGCTTGTCTTTTGAGTCTTGCCTAAAAAAGGCACTATGGGGGTGGCAAGAGCCTTGGCCAGTATTCGAAAGCCTAAAGGTGACAGGTGTAAGCCGTCTCTAGCAAAACAGAGTGGCTTGTTGAGCATGTCATCCCAGGCGGACAGACACTGGATCCCCTTTGAATGACACCAGAAACTTAGCCAGTTGTTGAAATTAAGATTTTTTTCTTTATACCGTGGTATCATTCTTGGTGAGGACAGGATGCTACTCAGGGTCAGGGTCATACCAGCCTGGGCTACATGATCAGAGAGCTCTTCCATGTCTCTTTTCATGTAGTCCAGAGGGGTACGGCTCAGGTCATTCACACCAACTTGGACAATGAAAGAGTCATATTTGTACTTGTTCTGTAGTGACCTGAGTGCTTGTGTTATGTGGCAGAGCCTGACACCCGACAGACAGCTAACAGTAACCTTCTCCTTATTCAGCCTAGTGAGTGGGACATCAGTGTGCCTGACAATAGAGTTACCTATTACTAGTATGTTGGGTATGTTATTTTGCCTTAAGGACTGTGATTTCCTGGCATACTGGTTTTGTGAAGTATGTGTTTCATGGTTTGTGTTGGGGGGGGTTGCTTGGATGTTTGCTTTGGAGGTCTCTGTTGGTTTTGCAGATTTTTACTTAGAGCCTCCGAGTATGTTTTCATGTGTTTATGTGTGTTTTTTTCCAATGCTGCTTTAATGGGTTTATGTGAGACTGGTGGTGTGATGCAAGTATTTCCCTTCTCCTCTTGACTGTCTGATCCAGTCTTGGGTTGAGAGAGCTTAGCCTCTGGTATGGCTGTATAATTGCATCTCTCGCATGTATTAATGTTTGGTGATAGGAGGAGGAGGTTGTCTGTGTACATGAGGCAGTTGTAACATTGCCTCAAAATGCCCAGATTCACCAGTTGGACTGGAGAGTACACATGAAACTGCCCTTTGGACATGCCTGGATAGGTACAGTGAACTGTTTTACTGGATGGCTGGTAAGGTCGACTAGAGAGCCTTTTCCTTCTGTACAGTACAGGAGGATCTAGTGCTAGGGTTTATAAGGGCTTGCTATAAGTTTTGAGTAAGTGCCAGGCTGAGAAATGAGTGGCTTGAGTGCTTAAGTTGAAAGTTTGTCTAGTTCCAAGGGGAAAATTGAAGAGGAGACTTTGTGGAGCCAGGAATAGTTTTACCCTAGCTAACTGGCACTGCCCAGCATGCAAAACCGGGCAAATACGGTATTTATAGCAGGGAAATGAAAGAGATAGAAATTAGCCCAAAATGGCCAATAAACTACTAATTTCTGGGCTGAAACCACTCCTTTAGGGACAGACAGGCTGCTCAAAGCTCCCCTCTCTCACAGGTGAATAGAGAACTTCCTTCTATCCAAGTAAGGTATGGGCAAACACAGAGATTTGTAACACAGCCCTGAATTCAGCACTAACCTGAAAACTGGACTATACTAGCTTAGAAAGGCGGAATATATATATATATATATATATATATATATATATATATATATATATATATTTTTTTTTTTTTTTTTAAAATAAAATAAAGCAGATACACTCAAAAACACTTTAAATGCACAGAAAAGTATACTTATTGCTATATATCGCAGATCAGAGATGTAGTCAATGCCACTAGTAATAAAGTAGGAAGAACCACAAATACAGTAAAAGCAGATGAATAAAGTACAATTTATATATATATATATATATATATATATATATATATATATATATATATATATATATATATAAAACAATAGAAAACGAACAAACTGATTTAAACAAGTTACCCAATTAACCAGAAAAAAGCTCAAAACTGAGCCCTGTTCCAGCAGTCTTCCATCAGACAAGTTCTAACTGCACATCCCTGCTTACTAAGGTGCAGGGGAACCGTCTCCAAAAAAGATGGCCTGGATCAGTGCTCAAGTTATACAAACAAAGCTAGATTCAGCAGGCCTGAATCTGGTCTATGCTACAGCAACAAGACACACCAATTTCAGAAAGAAACAGTTCAAATAAGCAGGCACAATAAGCCTGTGACCAGATATTCCCAGCTCAGAAGGGCAGAATCCAGCCACTCCTCCCACAAGAGTGCAGACCACAAACCTTCTTAATGTAGAATAACTGGCCTGAAGCCCAAGTACTTAAGCCAGAACTAATACACTTTTAGAATAGCAGACACTGAGCCTTCAATCAGCAATTCCCAGCTTAGAAGGATGTAAGCTACCTGTCCTGCCACAACAGTGCAGACCACAAACCTTCTTAATGTAAAACAGCCTGTATAGAATAACAGTTACAATTTAATCAGGCTACTACCAAGCAGTAATAAATGCAGCAGAATAAATAAAACTGAGTACTTTTAAGAAAAGCAAAATAAAGTAGGAGGAAAGACAAATACAGTAAAAGCAAATTATTTCTTTTTTGGGCCTTCTCAAATCTACTCTCTGTATTAAGTAGAGTGTACACTAGACTCAGAATATGATCTCACTGTACTTGGCTAAGTGAGCAAATGAGATGGACCCAGGAGGAGTGTTCTAATACAGGAGGGGCGGGCATTCAATTCCAGAGCCGGCAACCCTAATACCAACACAAGAACAAGGAGGGAGTGGGACGGAGGGTGTGAAACTAACTGCAGAGAGACACAGAGCACACTGTTCAGAAACACACAATTAGGAATCAGAAAAAAATGAAAATATAGTACTTTTAAAACTGCAAGTTTGTACTTAGAATATTAAATGCACTACTGCATGTTAATTGAAGATGAGCTGTTATGCATTAATTGTACAGTATTATGCCAGATTAAGAAATGTACAACACTATCATATACTGTCTACTCACAGTTTTGGTGTGTGTGTGTGTGTGTGTGTGTGTGTGTGTGTGTGTGTGTGTGTGTGTGTGTGTGTGTGTGTGTGTATGTTTGTGACTATGTACATGTCCATATTTGAATGCTTTTACTGAATGTATGCCTGTGTGCATAAGGGCTGCTGAGTGTGTGAATGTGGTCAACGAGCATCTGTGAGTAGATGTTTTACAGTGTATCTATGCATATTCGGAGATGTGTGTTTAAATAACCATTTGAAATGTCGGGATCTGCAAGTCTGTCTCCAGAAACACAGAGACTAAATAAAAAAAAAAATTACATATGCCAAGTCCAAGATAGCCATTTCTCAAAATATTCCCTTTTCTGTGAGGTATGGTGATCTGGGAGTTGATTACTCATGTTTGTTAGTAACTACACCTACAGCATGATGTCATTGTAGCCATTGGAAAATGATTTTCATACAACTGCAAGACATTATAAGTAATCAAAACAACTTACTTCTTTTATAAATCAGCTTCTTATTTACACTTTGGTTTGAATACTTAATCATAATGTGTTAAACCTAGCTGACACCTTGTCTTTGCAAGAAGAAAGAAACTCCTATTGATGAATTAAATGTGGAAATACAGAACCCTATACATTAATTTAGGCAGTGAAGCATTATGGGTGCAGTATTTTATGATGTCATGGCTGGGTTTTCAGCCCTGAGGAAAACATGTAGGGGCTGACCTTATCAGCAAAACAAAATGCAAAAACAACATACTTTTTACAACAGTCAGGTATTGTATATTTTAAAGTGTGTTGGTCATGTTTGGCAGCATCTTTGTCTTGCAATTAATTTCTTTTCCCATCGTACTCATGGCAAACTTACAAGTGTCTTTTCAAAAACTAAAGATTACAGTGTGCTGTTTGACTTTTTACCTTCACTGTTTATGCAGTTTGTATCTATAACCACATCCACACTATGATGTCATTGTAGGTTTTATGCAATCATTTGCATATGACTGCAAAAATATTATGGACAATAAAAATAACTTACATCGTTAGAGGGACTTCTTATTTACATCATGCTTTCACTCCCACATTATAACGTGTTAATTTTGAATGTGAGGTGTTCTGTTTGCAAGATCTAATTGAAAACTTCCCTATAGGAAGAAGTAAACTATTTCTGATGCATTTAACATGGAAATACAGTAGGTTATACATTAATTTAGGTAATAAGGCATTGTAGGTTTGGTCTTCCATAATGATGTGACAGGAATTTTCAGCTCTGAGAAAAAGTTTCAGGGTCCTTCCTTACCAACAAAATAAAATGCAAAAATAACACACTCTTTGCTTCAAAAACTGTATAATTTGGCATTATATATGTTAGGAGCTTGTAACCAGTTACAAAGTTTTATTACTTAACCCTTGCTTTAGAACATGGTCAGTATACTTTAAGGAGGGTATGTCCAACTAAAAAGGTGTGTTACTTACATTTCCTACAGAATGTGGCCAATACACTTTAACTACATCTGTGCATAAATCTTTAAAATGCTTACAATAGTGGATTGCTGAACTTCAGAAGTTCTGTGCTCCAAGGCAGCTCATTGGCTGAGTTCCGACTACCTGCTCAGTGCTTTTTTACATGGTCACCAATGTCCATGAAAATGCAAACTTTTCTTGGCCAGCTATGTTGTATCCCCATTTTAATTTTTTATACCAGGTCAGCAAACCTGACAGACTCAAACTTGCCTTCCATAGTTACCATGCCATAACTATGGTTTTCAGCACATGCATATAAATGTAGTGCCTTCTGTTTCAGTTTATTACTGTTTTCTTATCCCGCAGTTCAGTGGATACTAAGATGGGCTACATCCCCCTCCCACATTTTGCTTTGCCTTGTTGCAGTGAATGAGTGGTTTTTGGACAGATTTATTGTTTATGTATCCCTTTTCTGTAGTTTTTCTAATCCACTATGCACAGTAGAGGGGCATCCACCATACATGCTCAGTTGTTAACTTAGAGACATGAAAAAATGTCTAAAATGGCTGCCATATCTGACTATAATAAGTATTATGTAAAACAAGTGAAGCACTGATATGAATAGTTTTACTAATGATTACATAATTTATTACAGGCTGAAGCTCAAGAAGGAGCTCAAACAACAATGGCATTTGAAGACGATATAATGGCTCCCTATTAAGTTTTAGGCATTCGAAATACCAAGTACCAACAAATGGAAAAAAAAGACCAATAATACTGGAGAAGAGTATATATTGAACATTGCCCTTCTCCTAAAAACGTATTTTTTACAGGGGGTAAGTCCCCCATACCCTCCCCAACCTTATGCATACTAACTCCAAGATTACCATGCCTCGGAGAAAAGAGAATATTATGAGAAATGGCCATCTCAGACTTCGTGTATGTACATATAAGTCCAGATTTTTAGTCATTCAGTCTAAGTATTGTGGGACTCTGCATAGTAGGCCACAACATTACAGATGGTTACCACATATAACACTGACTGGAGAAAGTATGAGTCACACAAGATACGCAAATCATGTAAGATATGCAGTGTATTTTCTGTATGTAAGAAGCACTGCAGTGCAGGGTTATGAAAGGTATCATAACAGACACCTTAATGGTAGCTAGCTTTACTGCATAATCCACATTGGCACATGGCATTACCTTTTAAGGTGTTAAACCTAAACTTCGGAACCACGCCTATTCCACTTTCCAAAATACCCTTTATATTTTTTTCCCATTTGTTTACAAACATAAGTTTTCCCCTACATAATGTTGTCAGGCCCCCTAATCTTAAAATAATTCTCCAATTATTACTTACAGTTCTCCTTTTACTGTTACTGCCTCAGTTGCGTTAAAGAACTATTACACAATCAAATTCTGATTTATTTCCCATTTCAAAACTTGAACTTCATTCTGTGTTCTAGTTAATATGAGACAGTAATCTTTTCCGGTTTTATTTTCTTCCTGAATATTATCTAGCAGTATATATGTATGTGCATTTTCTATAAAAATGATATTCTCACACTCATCTATAAATCTTGATGCTCTGTCTGTCTGACGACAGATAATGATGGCTTTATTAATGGAGACATATTTGTCATGTTACAACATAGCCAGAGAATTATATCATATTGGGTCCCCTTCAGAAGGTCGAACTTTTAAAAGGTCAAATTTCAAATGGCCAAGACCATATGACTGAACTTTTAAAAGTTCGAATGGTCTGAATGGGGATCTCCATAGGGCACGGAACGGGAAGATTTCCCTTTACTGCAATGAAGTGCGATCTCGGATTTGATATATTTAAGTAGTGGGTGGGGTGCATGGGGGCTTGTCCCCTTGCTAGCACTGTTTAGATTTTTTTTTTTCATATGTTCAATCATATGGTCTCGGCCATATGAAAGTCAAAGATTTGGATGTTCGATTATGTGAAGTAGACCCATTATATTATATATGTAAATTGAGAATTTAGTTGTAAATGCAGCAGAATTGTATATCTTTCTACCTGTTGAAGATGAAGTTAATATTATATAGGAAAATGGAAATGAAGTAGAGGGAGCATATTTATGAAAATTGTAATGGTATTAAAAATAATGATGTGAACAATGCATTATATAAACATTCTCTTAACTGCACAGTATAAAAACAAATGTTCAAATGTTCTCAGTGTGACTGATTTTTTGGGAAATTTTGGTACTTTTTTAGAATATAATGAACTTTGATGACATTTGGAATTAAATGCAGGACAAGTTCCTGGTTTGCATGGTACTTTGAATGTTAAATGCTTGGTAAGGCTAAAACAGCAAAATTTGATTTGATGTAAAAATGTCATGTGACGAGGAATTTTTATAAGGGTTTTTAAAAATCAATTTTGTTTTAGTTGTTAAGAAGTCTTTGTGAAGTAAAAGCTAAATTTGTATACTAAGATTGGCTTGTCAGTATTTATGTTGCAAATGTTTTTGTTATTTTTTTGTTTATGTAACATACCTCTCAACCTGTTAGAACAAGAAATCTGGACAAAGGCACAAATAATGGGGGGGGACACTTTTTAAATATTGCTCTTACAAACTTAGAAAGTGGATAGAATAACATTATATGCATTAGCATGAACTTTCCAAAGGATATGAAGTCTAAAACTCAAATGTGTGCCATTCTTTTTTTATTTCAGTCCTCAATGATTTGCTAGTGATTTGCCAGAAAACCACAATTCTCTGAGAAACAGACCAACAATTTTGAGGCACAAATCTGGACATTCTGTGAAAATGTGTACAGTGGAGAAGTATGTTCTGTAGTATTGTGTTTAATGTTTATTTTGTAACAAGAAGGATTTGAATGAGATGGCTCGGAATTTATTAATGATTGTTAGTAAACAAACTGTGCATTTAGATGACATTGTTTATATTTAGGGTTGCAGGGATACTCTTCAGAACTCCATGTAAGCAAAAGCCAGTTATACTTTAATAGGATGGAACATCTTTTAAACAGCAATGTATCATGCATAAATATGAATGATGTGAGGAGAAAGGGCACATTAAAACATGAACTTTCCTATAGGAAATGTGGTAGTAATGCTCTCTTTTGTTTCAACTGTGATTTAGATGCAGGACAAACTTGTTGAAACTAATGTTCAATAGCCAGGGGATGTCAACCTGAATGTGTTGTCCCTACGCTAATCAAATTTGAATTGCTGTCACAGGACGGGGATTGTGCAATGGAGGATGGCTCACTTTCAAGGAAGACCATAAAATAAATATTGTTACGTAAGTTAGCATTCAAATTAGAAACAGCATCTGAAAAAGACTAAGGCTAGTATTCATAGTCGGAGACTTCACAAATGAGTTACAGTTGGTTAAATAGCGGCTCTACACGGATATGCAAATAAAGTCAGCAAAAGGCTTTTGTGATGACTAGGAAAAAGTGAGCAATTTTTTTATAAACCTGCTCACAAAAGGGTAAATTATATAAATATACTTTTCACAAAAGCGTACATTATGTAATGATCAGCATTACGAATTTGTGAATTACTTTCCAAAATTGTAAGTTGCTACTTTTGTTTTGTTTGTTTTTTCACATATCACAGGCAAGGACAGCTGAGCACAGTCATATTCAAAAGCATTTTTCAAAAACTACAGACCGCAGCAACTAAGATTTTTTTTGTTTTGTCTTTTTAAAAAGGGGTTTATGATTTTTTTTATGTAGGGGTGTCCTTTTTGCAGACACCCTGATGGTTTCATTAAATAATAGAAAAAGACTGATAGGAAAGACTGAAAAAGGAGACTAGACAAAGATGGGGAACACAAAAGGGGGAATATGAAAAGGGTTTGTACTGGAGGAGGTAGAAGAGGATGGGCTCTGTTTTTTATGTTGGGGGATAGACCTCCCTATTTCTTCAATTTTCTTTTTATAAGAAGATAGTGTGGGGGGATAGGGAAGAGGAGGAAGGAGAAAGGGTAAGGGAAGAAGCCTGAGGAAGTGCCAGCTGGAACACCAGTCCACAGAACCTCAAATACTTTCATAGTTCATTGATTAGTTCTAAGATATCTGCCATTATGGGCCATTTTAAGCCTAGCCAAACTTCTTAACCCAAAGCTAAGAATCAAATTGTGTACCTTGTACCTACAGGGTAAACACATTAACCATTATGCCAACTCCTACCCCCCCCCCATGGTGTTGCAGTGGAGGACCACGGTGTTGAAGGAGTATGGTTATGTTGGCTTGGTGGCTGGCACAGAGTAGGAGAGAGTGTCTTCTACACACTGAAGAGAGGCTTCTACAGGCTGGATTCTCCTGTCCACTACCTCTACCAGTACATACTCAACCAAACTCTGACGCCTCCTTACTGGATTGCTAGTCTGGCATATGCCCGAGTGCCTGAGGACCGCACATCCACTATAACCTTGTGAGGGCATCCTCGGATGGGCAGAGGATGAGCGTTCCCTAGCCTGAAAGGTATGTGCCTTGTCTGCTCCTAAGGGATTTAAACCTGTAAAAAAAAGAAAATAAATGGAAGAGAAGTAAATCAAAAAAAGGAGAAAGGAATGTATAAGCAAAGTAATTAAAAAGGGGGAAAAAAGGTGGGAAGAGACAAAACAGAAAAAGCAGAATAAATCCACACAACACTGTTTACATGCAGTGTAATACAATATTTAAACACTGGAGTAAAATCTTTACTGAAATAAAACTTATGTATGGGAAGTGCTTATGCATACCATGGGGATAGTCATTTGGGATGTTCTTTTATACTTGAGAAAAATCATAATAGTAGTGCTTATGCATACTTGCAATTAATTGAAATGACAAGGGGTTTTGACTTCTTGAAGGGGTGCAGTTTCTCTTGTATTATGTATATTTAATACAGGGAATACAGTACCACAAAAATAAGTAATTATTGCAGTAATCATGTTAAAATCAGGTTATAAAACATTTTTCTCGATCTGTTAAATCTTCAGTTGTCATCTGCAAAGCTATAACCATATTTTCCTTAGGAGTAATACAGAAATCACTTTTAAAAATATTTGTTCACTTTTATTGTTACCATTACATTAGTGTAATGATTTCTTATACATATTATGAACTAGTAAGACAAAAAATAATCTCTTGGACACTTGTTATACTTACCAGAAGATTCCACCAATTGCTCTATGCTTCTGTTTTGCTGCTGGCTATTATAACTAACTTCTTCCTGAGCTATGATGAAAAGAGAGGTCAGTCTTGTTTACCTGTATTTACATTTCTTCTACATATGAATATAAATATGTGTGTAATCCTGTCTAAATTTTAATACTTTTCCTTTTTCATTTTCACTTGCATATGCATACCTGTATGAATTTAATATTACACTAACATTCCCTTTCTTTCAAAAGGATAATATTAAAATATGAAAAGTGACTTGAATGTTGTTTGCAAAATGTGTGTAACACTGTGATCTGGTATAGCTGAAGTACAAATACTGAAATCTATTAATTTATGGAAGTGTGCTTTTTCCTTTTCTCAGAACTATGTCTGATTTAATAATTAATAGTAATACTGAAGTAAAACAGCTTATTCTCAGAAAATGTTGTGTTGGTCATTCACTTAGCACAGTAATCCACGGTGGTGGTGCAGTAGCGTTGTCGCCTCACAATAAGACGCTGACCGGTTCGACTCTCAACTAGAGCGTCTTCTGTGTGGAGACATGCATGAATGGGCGTACCTTCGTTGAAGGTTGTGCATTAGGGCTGGCAACTCAGCACGTAAAAATCAACTGCCAATCATTAGCGGACCGGAGTTCCACTGTGGCAACCCCTAAACGGGAAAAGCCAAAAGACACAACAACATTCACTTAGCACAGTAACCCCCTCCCCCAACCTGCAGTCTATATAGGGTGTGATGTGTCAGATTTCAGCCATGTTGCATGTACAGATAGAAATACTTCTGAACAAATGATTGTCTTAAGCAACTGTTTTTAGTTATATTTGTGTGGCCTACATAAAACTGGCTTCATGCAATGTTATCTGTTACAACTCTTTCCCTGCAACAGTATAAAATTCTAAGTGCGTAATTGCAATTCTTATTTTATAGCTTTATATATCCAGTCACCTTTAATGATACCTGTAAAGTAGTGCATGAGTTACACAGTTACATGCACGGATTATTATTTTAATAGACTTATCTGACATTTCTTTTTATTAATGTAATCTGTTAATGCATTACTAATATTCCTCTTTGTTCAAAAGATAAATGTATGATTATAAACATGCTCCTGATTTGCTTTACATTTCATAATAGCAATACAAGTAATATTTTCAGGTACACAGATATGTCTTCACAAATAACTGCATTTCTGCAACCTTGCTAACTTTTTTAATATGTATGACTCAGTTAAGAAACCAAATATTTTACTTACTATAAAACTCTCGTCTTCTCGCTATAACCTGGTCTGTCCACTCAGACAGCTGGACAGCCTCACACTTCTGCAAGTCTTTTTATCTGTGACAGCACTGCTGAAGGGAGCAGGTTATACCTGTCAGGTGGTCACCCAACTTCTGCCAGATTTCGATATTTTTCCATGTGCTATGTTTCATGCATGCCTCAGTCTTCTCCCAGATACAAATCATGCAAAATGTAAAGCATGATTGAGGTCTTTATCAGACCAGCTAGGAGCACAGCCTCGTGCCTTCACAGGAGTTGTCATCTTTCAAAAAGCCAGAATAAGAATGAGAAAAGTATGGTGAAGGATGCATTAAGCAGGCTGAACCACTCCCAGTTGGGTATGACATCACTTTAACCAAACCATTTTTGCAAGCTCATTACAGCAGGTATTGCAACTATTGGCAAGTTTGGTGTAACCAAACCTGCTTTGCCTCATACTAATGTTTCTTAAAGGAAAACACTTACCTTTCCATGTGTCATATTTTTTTAAAATAAATGGTTAATAACTTACATTATTAATGCTTACTGATAAAAGTTATTTGTTTTGTACCCTGACATCAATATGTATCATGTAGTAAAGTGGAAATGTAATCTTTTTGGAGGGTGGAATATAGGGGAATAAATATCAATATGAATGTGATTTTTTTTATTTTTATGACTTTATGATAGTTGGAGTTGCTAGGGTGTGGCAGACAGTGTTGGATGGGAATGGATTAATCTTTAGATTGTTGTAAACATGATATTCAGATGACTTCATTTTGACTACATTCTTATTTTGGCTAGTCTTGGGCCATCAGTGCATTTCCACTGAAAGCTTGGGATAGTTGCAGAGTACTGTGGCCTTCGGAAATGTGTGCAGCTTGTCCATGTCTTCTTGAAATAAGTTCATGTAATGCTGGATGTGCATTCACAATCAGTGAAATGCCGAATTTTGCCAGTATCCCTCGGGACATGGTCATGTTCTACTACCATTCAGACATGCGTATAAATTAGCCTAATTTGCATATAACACATGTAAATGTCACTTAATTTTTGCTAATAATTTGAACATCACCATATTAATTAACAAATAGCTGAGATAAGTGGCAAATGCATTAGGATACTTCAGACATAATAAAGTAACTTTTAAAAATTATTATTATTTTGTAAGACACATTTTAAAAATTATTTTAATATTGTTTTAAACGTCATCTGCAATGAATTTTGGTGTGTACTGTGCATGTGTTGATACCATTGCCTAAGTGGTAATTTTCTTTGTCATTCTGAAGTTGCATTTCATGACATGAGCTGTGGAATTCAGTAGTGTTTATAGAAAATGAACTTTACAGAAGTGTAAAGTACTGATTGTACGTACAATAGAATAAATGCATTAGTTTATGACTGAAATTTCACTGTGCAAAGGAAATGGATAGACATGTGTAATAATTCTGACGTTTGATAATAACCATGAGGAAAACGTACATGACAGTGAAAGAGGATAGGTCAAGTTGTTTTTTTTTTGTTTGTTTTGTTTTTTGGTTGACTACTGTGATTGAAAGAAATTGAACATTGCCTGGTTATGTTGAGATTTCTATTACAGTAGAGAGTCAATTATCCAAACGTCGATTTTCTAAAATGTCAATTATCCGAAACAGCCATCCAAAGTTTTTGGGTAGAAAAAAATCATAAAGTCTAAATATGTAAACATTATACGTATTCACTTGAGCATGTTTTTGAGCTTGTAGCCAGCGCTTGTGTGAAAAATATTCTTTATTATCCACTGGAATTGCTGAATGGTTGAAAAGTGTATTCATTCAAGCAGAAAAGGCAAGATTTTAGAATTTTTTAACTGATTCAATTACATGTTTGATTACCCAAACTACCCTAGGTCCCAATTAGTTTGGATTATCGACTCTCTACTGTAGTTATTCATATTTTTTGCCTTAAGTAAGAGTTACTGTGGGTGGCAGGAATAACTGGCTCATGGTTTGTACTTATAACAGCTGTTGACATCCAAAATTAATGTCACAATGTCTGACTGTAACCCTTTTTTGCTTTTTTTTTTCTGGATACTACTGACGGAGAATAAGGGATCAAAGCACAGCTTTGTGGAAAAGTGTGTCCTCATGGCATCATTTAGTACATACAGGAAACTTCTTTTTGGTAAAGGAGGTCCAGACAAGCCAAAAGGAACAAGGCCTGGAGTCAAGTAGTTATTGAAACTAATGCTGTTGGAGACAAAAACTGAGCACTGGCACTCTGCAGGAAAAGGGGAAATGATGTAGTAGCCATGTGCTACAAGCAAGGCCAGGCAGAGTGCAATTTCTTATACCACTATGGGGGGGGGTCCAAATCTTATTAAGTTAACGCCAGATGATAAATGCCTTCTGCCCATCAGTGGGAATGACTATGATACAGAGGATGGTGCAACAGGAATAATTATAGGTGGTGTGGACACTGGTCCATCCAACCGGCACCCACGGCATTCATTCATCTGCTCATGAAGACTGGTTTAACATTCATAACACATAGCTATATGAACAGAACTGAATGCTGACAAGGAATGATGTCATTAACCACATCACAATTCATTATTCTTAGGTTAGACTTGTACATCAACAAATAATGAAAATGAAGGCAGTGTACATGATAAGTGTCCCACTCACCCCTTGTAAGCATAATGTGCTATATGCTGTTGCATTATAATTATTATTGTTTAGTATAATTTCTTTTTACAGAGTCAGCATTAGAAATAAACAGTTCAACTATACCATTAAATATGGATGATGTCAGCAGCAGAATGGATGTTGCTGAGGCTGCTGCTGCTGATGATAACACAGTTATATTTATGAGGCAGCCCGAGGGAAGGGGCACGCAGCCACCAAGTTTAATGGCAGGTTCTCTCAGTTCACAACATGTTTGTAACTCTGCAGAAAGTGACAGTGCAAGTCAAAGTCAAACTCAGCTGGGCATAGCATTCATGGCTGTACCAGAGGAATACCCCCTGCACCTCTACACCAATATCTCCTCACACAGAAGAACACTTTGATGATGGTAGTAGAAATTCTGAGGCCACAGTGTCCACAGTAACACCTTTACAAAGTGGACCAAGGTGCAGGAACTGCTTACAACTACCCCAGGAAACATGTTGGCTGCCCAACAAGGAATGTGCAGTGACATTGTTAGGGTTCAGTGCACTGCCACAGAGAGTTAGCTGGAAATGGTTAGAGTCCTCCAGAGTATGAGTGATGATTTCCAGTACTACTTTCAGATAGCAGAGAGTAGGGATAATGTCATGGTAACACCAGTACATAGTATGGTGGCACACCAAGCATCAGATGCCACCTCTGTTCATACATTTATTAGGATATACCAGAGTCAAGCTGGACTCAGTCTAAGGAGGGGCAGGTGATGTGGTACTGTCCGGACATGTATTAGGAGATCACATAATACTACTGATGCTTCTCAAGACAGTAATGTCACTAGTCACAATGAACAAGCACAACACAGGCCATGCCAGTGGTCATCCTCATCTAGCAGAGCCTCACATTCCAGATCATGATCATGGTCAGTGACAGCAGGTCAGTGACAGCAGGACCACATTCGTCAAGTAGGTCACAACATTGCAATAACTCACATTACAGTTCTCATGGCAGCCTGTCTGCCAAATCAGCTGCACCATCACATGGCCTATCAATTGGAAATACTCATATTACAGTTCTCTTGGTAGCCTGTCCTCCAAATCATTTGCATCATCACATGGCCTATCAATTGGAAATGTATATGACTCATTTGTTCTTAAACTATTGTGAATTAGATTCATTGACACATCTTTCTGTTTAACTGAAATGGGGGTTGGGGGCAGAAGTTTGTATATTTATAGATAGATATATTCACTTCATCCATGTAAAGCTATTAGGTACACCAAAAATAAAAACTGGATAAAAAACACTGCTAAATAGATTACCATTACTTCAGGTGGCAGTCACCTAAAATATTAGAATAGTAATGAACAAACTGTGACGTCCCTGCACTGGCCCAGTAATCAAAGAGCCTCAGTCATCACCACTTACGCCAGTGAGGGATGTGCACATTGAGAGGATAACAAGTACATACATAGTAAAGTACAATTTCCCTTAAGAGCACACATAGATCACAGTCAGTCTGGGGCTGGTTTTTCCTCTCTCTCCAGATCCTGAATAAGACTCCCCACTGGCACAGCTATTGGGTTAAGATCTCAGCCGAGTGGTCAAGCCAAAACCTCCAGCACCCTCTCTGTCCAGTCAGTGCTTCATGTCCCTACCCAAGTAGCTGACACACATATACACACACACACACACACACACACACACACACACACACACACACACACACACACACACACACACACACACACACACACACACACACTTTGAGAGTTGATTTATATGCAAACACACAGACACTCCTGGGGAAGGCTGGCACAGTTTCTCTAGCTATACCCCCTTCTGCCCTGACTATAAGGTAGTAAACACTGCCACCAACCAGCTCTTTATCAGCTACTATAAGGCCCTTTCCAAAGGGTGACCATTTCTACTGTGCAATGTTACTGTTATCCAATTGGTAAGTGTGACCAAGAATATAGCTATTCAAGAGTGGCCTATACAGTGCCACCAAATACATATGCAAGTACCCTAAGAGCTTAAATATCTCTAAACAAACCAGCCACAATTAAAAGTTTTAAATATATTTAATAATAAATAATAAAAGCACAAAACAATCCTCAATAATTCAACACAGTGACAGTGAGTTCAGAATCACAGGAAATACTTTAAAACAACATTGCAGGACAGTCTCACATAAATACAGAAAACATTTAGACTAATCTTACTATATTCCTATCTGTCTCTAAGAGAGATACTATGATCTAAGTCTTACTTACAGAGCAAGGCAAATACAGATGTGCTGAAGATGGATGTGTTCAGATCCAACAAAAGATACAAAATGCACAGACTCACCCTCTGAGTTACTATCAAACATTGCTGCTGCATTATCTCAGATTACATCATTCTTTGTCACATCTGTGTCAAAAATACTTATTTTTCAGAAGTTTGCCTGGAACTGGAAGTCATAAAATGGTAAACACTTTAACTTTTGAAACCTGTAATTATTTCTGTTTCCAGACAATAGAAAAACCTCCTAGGTCTAGACATCCTGTCTCTTAGCTGAGATAAACACCATTGTAAAACTCTTTGCTTTTCTTGAGGGTTTGCAAGTTAACTCTTTATGTTCTAGCCTTTACCATCAAAACATATGTTTGCATAGGCATATAGTTTATACACATTTCTGCTCTTTTCCAGCAGGCTGCACTGTGGTTACATTCTTGAAGCTCAGTACAGAACATACAGTTCAACACACACTTCTGCACCAGTAGTTTAACAGACACATAGCATATAGTTTTCTTATATTTGTAAGGCAAGCGTACCAAGCCTTCACGCAAACATTTTCAGGTGAAATGCATTGTAAGCAAATGACATGTTTAAAATAAGTATCCTGCCATATAAACTTAACTGCTACCACTATATCCTCCCACTGCACAAATGATGACAGTTTCTGAAGTCAGAATTTATTTTGTATGATAATATAAAAATAATCTGATGTGCAGTTCAACAAAATAAAGTAACAAGAAATGGCAAATATTAATGAAAGCATTATATACATTTGCAATGCATTGCCTCATGAAGTATTTAATTGCTGTTAATTGCATAGTTAACTAATTACTAAAGCAGACGTTATTCATTACAGCAGATAAAATTGTGACTTTTTTTTTTAATTTCATGCCTTTCAACACAACTGAACAGGAATCAGTGAGCAGTCAGGCATGTCAACAACATGAGTATTATTCAAACAGGCAATAGTAAAAAAAATATTTAAGACGAAAGAGAATGTCAGATGAATAGTGACACCAGACCATGCACCACATAGCATAGTCCACAGATATCACTGCATGCATCAGTTATACTCTATGGGTTTTTACAGTGAAAAAAACATTAACCTGAATGTCATTGGCCATAGCTCTGGACCAGACACTGCCTATTTACCTGTGCAGCCACATGCCATGCACGAGCCTGCCACATAGGGAGCTGGTCATCATTATTCATATTCAGACTAGAACTGGAAAATGCAATCACAGCATGGGTCACTTCACCACCTGACCAGCTCATGATCATATTATGCAGAATGCAACAGGCAGCAAATATCCTACATGCAGTACCTGGCTGATATTGAATGGCACCCCAGACTCATCCAGGCACCTGAAACAGCTCTTCAGGAGGCCAAAGACCCTCCCAATGAAAATATGGATCAGGGACAGTGATATGTTATATGTCTCATCTGCAGCCCCAGAAGGATTTCTCATAGAAGTCATGAACCACAGCTCCAGTGGATATCCAACATCACTTGAAAGAAAAAAAAAGAGGAAAAGAGAAAAAAGGAGGGGGGGGGGACAAAGCAGGAAAACAAACATTACTATAAAAAAGTGCAGTTTAACATAGATAGCTACATAAATACCATATTTAAAAAAATAAATTATATATATATATATATATATATATATATATATATATATATATATATATATATATGTGTGTGTGTGTGTGTGTGTGTGTGTGTGTTCTTCCACTTACCAACAAGATAACCACTGTGCATCCTACCATGCAGGAAGAGAGAGCTAGGGCACCAGATGTGGGAATCATGTGCACCACAGGGATGCTGGACAAAAACATTTGTGATGTACCCCAAACCATCACATACTACCTGGCAGTTGATTGAATGGTAGCCCTCCATATTGCAATACTTCTCCCCCTGTGGACCAAGAGGGGCCCTAATTCCAACATGAGTGCAATCTATCACACTGAATACCTCGTGAAAATGTGCCAGCCCTTCAAAGGCACCCTTAGTCCTGGCTGGGTCCTGAGGTGACTCTGGGAAATAGATGTACAGATCCACACGTGCCAAGAGTACATCCAGGAACTGCTGCAGTATCTATAAGGCAGAAAGCTGTGATATCCCTAATGTGTCCCCACTCTGTCTCTGGAGGCTCCCCATGGCAAGTATAGTGAGTGTCTGCAGGAATAGGAATCTATGTGTTCATTCAGTGTTCTATGCAGACAAACATGCCCACTAAACTATCAAGAATGTCCAGGTTTTCAAAAGTGCTGAGACAGATTTAGTGAAACCTGATTTTAAACCCAGGAGTATTCCTTTAAGTGAAGACCAGACTTCTGGTAAGTTGGATAGTTCGATGTTCTGGGTTTCGATGATATAAGGTTTCGATTAACTGGGGTTTCGCTTTTCCAGTGTCTATGTTTTGTAATTCAATAATATGGCTCTTTGACGTTCTGAAGTAGATCCATGGGGGCATGTTCTCATGTTAGGCATAGGACTGTTCCAGTTTTATTGGACTCTTCCTGTTTTGTCTCAAGCTGTAAAAGGATTTTCCTGATAAACTTATAACAGCTGCTTAATTTCATGTAGATTAGAATAGTTTGTGTTCTAATTCTGCTATTGGTACTGACGGTGTAGGCTATAATTATTATAAGTCTTGGTAATTATGTGCTGATTCTGCTATTGGTACTGATTATTATGGTTATAATTATTATAAGTCTTAGTTTAGTTACCAAAATGCTGTTTTGCTTACTGTATTGCATGAATTGCATGGTAAAGGTACATGTGGCTGGAAAGGTTTGTTAACTACTATTAAAAATATATGGAAAAAGGAGACAAGTTGAAAAGGATTCATTAAATTGCTACCACATCACGTTAAAATCAACAGTAGAAAGACTGTTAATGTGATGCAATGTTTTGGGATTCACATAATCTGCAATGAGAAAATACCTCATTACTGGCTAATTTTCATGCATATGAATCACAGTTAACTACTGCAAAGTGCAGCACTTCCTGCGATACTTAACTGCATAGTGTAAGCACAGGCACTCCATCACTCTCCTGCATACACATGTACACAGTAAAACACACACATACCCCACATCTGTCCCTTTTGTAAGAGCATTCAGTGTCCCTGCCCAAATAAGTGCAGCACTTCCTGCGATACTTAACTATGGTGGCTGCATAGTGTAAGCACAGGCACTCCATCACTCTCCTGCATACACATGTACACAGTAAAACACACACATGCCCCATATCTGTCCCTTTTGTAAGAGCATTCACAGTGTCCCTGCCCAAACAAATCACAGATGATTATAGTCAGTTCTTAATGCCAGACATTTGAGTTTTACATTTCATATCCATCAGTAAATGCATGGTGGGAAAAAGCTGTGTACAAGGTTGAGAGGTATGCCTAACATTTTCTATCTGCCCCCTTGTATGTCACGACAGGTTTCAGGCACTGCATAATGCATGAGATTCTCCTTATATATTAAAAAAATATCTGCTACACTAACCTCTTAGTTAGTGTAAATGCTGCTGAGGTGGTATAAAGGGATGAATCTCAGATTATGGCCCAGGTGACCTGGGTTCAGTTAGCAGCTCAGGTGCCTGAGGGAGCAGTAGGGAGGGGTGTGTTGTGTCCATCTTGGAGGGTTGACCAGTCCTCTGTGCATCCCTACAATGATCTCTGGTAGAGGCTAGGGAGTCACATATAGGAGGTGTAGCCATAGATGGGAATAGTGTGGACGTATGGCTGAGCTACTGCAGAGGTGGGGTGCAAATCTCTCCTTCCTCATTGCATGCCCACAAATCAGGATGTGGAGCACTATGACAGCTGCTGTGAATTAAAGAAGGGAGAAAAAGGTAAGCAAAAATAAAACTTTTCAGTTATTACAGCAGGCTAATGCAAGGTTTTCTTGTGTTAAGGGTTTGTGGTTCAAATCCCTTTTTATTTTTTTCCTTTACATATTCTTAACATAACTGGTATCTACTGGTGGTGCAGAAGGGTAATATCATTGGTGGGAGGGTTCAGGGTTTAAAGCTGGTGTAGTGCCTTTGTACAGCAAGATGTATTTCCCTGGTGTTTAGTGGTTTGCTGTTCCTTTATTTTCAATATGTACTTCTAAGGCACATAATATTTAATATACTTGGTGGCTTATATTTCCCCCCACCTTTGATGCCCATAGTGTTTAAATGCTACACAGTTACAAGTATACAATTATCTTTGGTGGCTAGCAGTTCTTCCCACCCCTTGATCCCAGTAGTGTTTAAGTGCCACTTAGGAAAGAGTATATACTTATCCTTGGTGGCTAGTGTTTACCTGCCTCCCAATGTTACAGAGTCTACTCATTAGCCTAGGGGTGTATAGAGGTATGACAGCCATAGCAACTCTCCCACCCATACAGACACATACGCAAACACATACACACAGCTCCCTACCCATCCAATTACACTCACACACTCATTCATTTGTACATACACACACACACACACACACACACACACACACACACACACACACACACACACACACACACACACACACACACACCACATCTTCCTGTCCCCCTCGCTAACCTACATCCACACTCACACATGCACCCCCTCACATACAGACTTGCACACACCTCCTAATCCTAACTTATCACTAAACTCCCTAACACTTACCTCTACCATGATGGCTGAAAACGGCCAGACCATGACATGGAAGGAGCGGCCATGTGAATCTAAACAGATGAGCAATTCTATGAATTGTTCAGCATGTAGATACCTTCCCTGGGACAGTTCCGGGGGGAAGAGAGCACATGGGTAATTAGCATATGCCTCACGCCCCAAGGACTGTCTCATTAGCATATTGCATGACCACAGAGACTGCCCAGCATGATGCTCCATGTCTTCATGCAAAAGCTCCATGGTAGGGATGGCTGTGAATTTAAAAAGGTTACCTGAAGGTGTGCAGATTATATACATCTCTAGATATCCTTTGTGAATTCCCCCACCATCTGAACTATTGGATTCAAATTGATCTTTGTCAATTTGATTATATTTCCTAGACAAAAGCAGACTGTGACAATGATTATAAGTTTCTCATACATTCTTACAGTTAAATGAGTCATCTGTGAAGCCAAACTTGATGCTATAAGTGGTTTAGAAGTTAATGGCAAGGATGTGATACAGATTTTGTTTACAGTTAGGGAAGTCATTAGACAGAAATGGACCAAGAATCATCATCATCTTTTTTCGGCTGTTCCCTTTAGGGGTCACCACAGTGGATCATCTGTTTCCATTTCTTCCTGTCCTCTGCATCATGCTCTTTCACACCAACCGCCTGCATGTCCTCTCTTACCACATCCATAAACCTTATCTTAGGCCTTCCTCTTTTCCTCTTACCTGGCAGCTCCATCCTTAGCATCCTTTTCCCAATATACCCAGCATCCCTCCTCAGCACATGTCCAAACCAATGCAATCTCGCCTCTCTTGCTTTGTCTCCAAACTGTCCAACCTGAGCTGACCCTCTAATGTACTGATTCCTCATCCTGTCCATCCTGGTCACACCCAGTGCAAATCTTAACATTGTTAACTCTGCCACATCCAGCTCTGACTCCTGCCTTTTAGTCAATACCACCGTCTCCAACCCATATAACATAGCTGGTCTCACTACCCTCTTATAGACCTTCCCTTTCACTCTTACTGGTACCCGTCTGTCACAAATCACTCCTGACACTCTTCTCGACCCATTCCTCCCTGCCTGTACTCTCTTCTTCACCTCTCTTCCACACTCACCATTACTATTAACTGTTGATCCCAAGTACTTAAACTCATCCACCTTTACCAACTCTACTCTCTGCATCCTCACCATTCCTCTACCCTCCCTCACATTTACACACATATATTCAGTTTTAGCCCTGCTGACCTTCATTCCCCTCCCCTCTAAAGCATATCTCCACCTCTCCAGGGTCTCCTCAACCTGGTCCCTACTCTCACTACATATCACAATGTCATCTGAAAACATCATAGTCCACGGGGCCTCCTGTCTGATTTCATCTGTCAACCTGTCCATCACCACTGCAAATAAGAAAGGGCTCAGAGCTGATCCTTGATGTAATCCACCTCCAACTTAAATGTATCTGTCACTCCCACTGCAATCCTCACCGCTGTCACACTACCCTCGTACATATCCTGTACCACTCTTACATACTTCTCTGCCACTCCCGACTTCCTCATACAGTACCACAACTCCTCTGTAAGCACCCTGTCATATGCTTTCTCTAAGTCCACAAAGACACAATGTAACTCCTTCTGACCTTCTCTGTATTGGACCAAGAATGTACATATGTTAAATTGTAATATAACAAGGGGGTGTTAATTATGTGAGATTGTGGGAGGTGTTGAGGTGCAATGTTTTAGGAGATGTATTTTTTTTTCAGTTTTTAAAAAGGATATATGAGGCTACTGGACTGATGTGGCTGTTTTGATAGGGAAGTACCAATGTAGTGTAGACAGAATCATGGCTGTTCATTAAGTGATCAGCTGTTTGCATTACTGGTCATGCTTCAGGAGACAGAGAAAATAGGTGCTGGAAAACGTATGTTAGAGGATGCTGTTTACATTTGTGGTACACCTGGTACACTGTCTTGAGCTGATGACACAATTTTGATGACTAAAAATGCAGAAATGTAGCTTGGTTGGAAGCTGTGTTACAGGTGGAATTAGATAACATAATCATTTCAAAAATGCAGAAATGTGGCTTGGTTAGAAGCTGTGTTATAGGTGAAATTAGTTAATATAGTCATTTTCTTAAATAATAATACATGTTAAGGCGTTGGTACTCCATGGAATACTGGATGCATATCTTTCACTAATTTGGGACTTAAAATTTTGGGTTTACAGTTTGGTACATCAAATTATGTGATTTCTGGATGGAAAGAGAAATTTTAAATTTTTGTTACGCAAGAAGGTTTATTTGCTTAATATGTTTATCTTAGGGGTATTGATTGATTGATTGATTGATTGATTGATTGATTGATTGATTGATTGATTGATTGATTGATTGATTTACTAGGCATGATAAATCACTTTTCAGACAGATCTCCCAGGCTGATCCTGAGAAGGATCCTTGGAGATCAATACTCTACCCCAGTCAGCAAATAAAAATAAAATGAAACAAGTTATTGCTGTTTTTTTTTTCATCAAACATCAGTAGCTTGTTTATTTTGTCTCCCTTCATTGATATAGTAATACTGTGCAGTAATCTCCCAATACCATACAACTCTGTTTCTACAGATAGGGTGCATATCCACTTAACATTTTCTAATTTTCCAACAGAAACTATTTTTGTCATACAGGTTTCCTTTCACATTTGAAACAGATACACACACATCATAATTTCCTATCAAAACATACTAAGCAGAAAATGATCATTTTGCTGATGAATGTCAAATTGTTGCTTTTCAAAAAATGTACTATATTTTCAATTGTCAGGCTGGGTATAACTACATTGAAGAATGAATAGATTTTATGTGTAGACTTTATTTAGCTAAACCAACTGTGGAAAGCAAAATGAAGCACAAATGAAAACAAAAATGTGTTTAGTTCCAAAATATACACTAGAAGAGTCTACAAGACATTTGTTTTTTATCATAAAACATTTTTTTGTCAGGATGTGCATGTAGGGATTACTGTGGATGTAATATGGTATAGTTATTATAATATTTCAAACTTTCAGACGCTGAAATGCTCAAACACTCAGGCCATTACTGTCTTCCCTAACTGACATAACCATAATAAATTTATTAGAAAAAATGCAAAGATGGATAGATAGATAGATAGATAGACAGATAGATAGATAGCTACTTTACCAGACTCACTTAGTGCCCATAATCTAAAATACCTGACTAAACCTGCACCAATAATGACTTGTATTAGGTCCATCCCTGACTCTGCGCAGCAAATGTTAAACTCAGAACTCAAAGGTATTAATTGGGATTTTATATACATGTTAATAGTTGCCCTTAATTTCTTCTTGTATGTTCTGTAGCCCATAAAAACGGTGTATTCCCTCTTAGGCAGTTACCCCCTTTTTCTGCTTTTACATAGGGTTGGGGTGTCACATGCCCATAGCTAACATCTGACATAAAAAAACATATAAAGCAGTGTGATCTAGCTTGAAAAATCTCAAAAGTTGGCAAGTCCATCACTAACATGTCTTAACCTATAACAATAAGCACATAATACTAAAATTGCTGCAAAGAAATCACACATAAACAGTTCTGGAACATATTAAAAACAATGACTAACAATCAAGTCACCTTGAAGATGGAACAACTAGTATTACAAAATCCGACACGTTATTTACACTTTGTACTACAACCACTCTACTTTAAAGCTGTCACCTCAAAAAACAGGTGCTAGAAGCATTACACAAGCAGTAATGCCTGACAGGATGTATGTTAATGTGCAATTAACACCCAACCAGGGGTGTTATGAGGCCCGACGCTGCAGGCACAATAATGCTATGGAGGGCATTATTGAGCTTAGAGAATGAGCTCTCTCTAAGATTGTTGTATTCTACTTACTTTATTTTTTTTAAATACTATTTTATTTTTTTATATATTTTTGATGTGAAATAGTTCTTCCACCTAAGTTTTCAAACTTGCTGTAGTATATGTTAGTGGTGTTGGAGGAAGCATTTTACATCCAAAATATAACACTTTAAAAATGTCCAGGTATTTATTTTTTGGTTCCTTACTCCTAAAATGTTTGGTTTGTTGCCAGCTATTAGAGACTGATGTCACTATTTAATGACATGGATTTATGTTTCACACTTTTGTTTTGGTTAGAAAATTCATTCTATTATTTAAGCAACTTTTATAAGAACAATTAAAATCTGTTCCTATTTTTGAGCCTTTGTTACCCCTTTATTTTATTTATCTAGATTTAGATTTTTTAGCTGAAAGGTAGAAAGGTATGCAGGCCTCTTTACTACTGCTGCCAATGGTCTATCTCTCTCATGCACACACACACACACACACACACACACACACACACACACACACACACACACACACACACACACACACACACACACACACACCTCTATTTCATAAAATGCAAGCTGACACAAGTGATGTTGTGATTTTATAACAGGATCATTTAAAATATGTTCCCATTTTGAGCCTTTGTCCCCCATTTATTTTATGCTTGTCCAGATATATTGAGCTAAGACCTCTTATTAGAAGAAATCTGGGCAAAGCCATAAATAATGGGGGGAGAAAGGCCCAAAATAGGGACAATTAATATTCCTCTTAACTTAAGAATTGATAGAATAACATGTATCCCATTAGTATGAATTTTTGGAAGTGTATGCAGTCTATAACTCAAATTTCTGTCTTTATTCTCTGACTTCAGTTCTGACTGATTTGACAGAAAACCAAAACGTTTGTGAGGAACACACCAAAAATATTCAAAAATATGAGGCAGTTTGTGAAAATCTTGACAGTTGGGAACTATGTCAAGAGGTTTGCAGACCTCCTAACTGCTGCTGCCAGGGATCGCTCAATCGCTTTCACTGTTCTCTCTCTCTCTGTCTCTCACACACACACACACACACACACACACACACAAAGTCTCTTCTGCTTTCATGCACTCATTCACTCACACACGCAGACAGAAACATAAAGACACACACACGCCTTTTTCAATTTAATTTATTTTTATTTTACACCTGCTAAGCATCAAAAGCACTGCTTAGCGAATGTAAAACAATGGCTTGCTTTCACTCACATACACGCATACAGTTACACACACACACATACACACACACACACACACACACACACACACACACACACACACACACACACACACACACACTTTTTCTTTTAATTTTCTTTCTTTTTTTTTTACATTTTACATTCGCTAAACAGCAGAAGCACTGCTTTGCGAACGTCAAGTAATGGAGACTATTAGGTTTTTCTGTCTGAGCTCCACAGCAGTTTGATATGCTGCTATGAAGTGGTGGACTTGTTTTTCAGTGGGCATCACTTCTAATATTAATACCCACCTGGAGAACATTCTCCAATCAGTATACAATCTACAGATCACCCATTCTCTAAAGAATATTACTATTAGCCAGTCGGGCAAACACTCACTAGTACATCCTGCTTTACACAACATATTACAAAACATTGCCACATATCTGTAAATTAGCACTTACTGCAGGACTATTCCTTACCTCTGGAAGCATGACACCAATGACTAATCCCTTCCCTGCATTTGACTAATATTCAGACTGTGCCTACATGCAAAAATAATGTAAAAATGACAAAATAATCAATTTGTTTATTTTATTCACTTATTTTGTTTGTTTATTGGGGTAGTGCACTGATCTGTCTGGACCATTCTCAGCCTCAACCTGTTAATACAAAGTATTCAAGAACAAAGAATAATACGAAGCAGTTAAATACAAAGAATAATATAAAGTGATAAAATACAAATGATAAAACTTGGTGAAAATAGTTATACAGGCGTGACAGAACTGAGCAGAAGAAGCTAACTTGAGGCACAGATAGGTTAGGTATACCAAGTCCACATGCTGATGTTATTTCATTAACATTTGTTAACCAGGAAAGTCCGACTTGGAACAAAGCCAATTTTCAGTGGAGGCCTGGGGAGAAATGCTCCAGATGCTTGTCTTTGAAAGTGGGAGGAAACCGGAGCAAACCAACACGAACACAGGGAGGACATGCAGACTCCACACAGAAGGCACCCCAGCCAAGAATCGAACCAGAGAACCTCTTGCTGTGAGGCAACAACGCTACTGCTGCACCACTGTGCCGTCCGAGTGGAGATGATTATCAAATGATACCACGTTATCAAGTGGAGATGATTCCATTAGCAATATATGTAAACTATAAAAGTTTCAACATGAAAGAGAGAAGGAAAACAGAGGGCAGGAGGGGATGGATGCTGAAAGGGAAGAGGGGAGAAGGAATGTAGGACTTGCTTATATATAGACATACATATATATATGTGTGTGTGTGTGTGTGTGTGTGTGTGTGTGTGTGTGTGTGTGTGTGTGTGTAGATATATATATATATATATATATATATATATAGAGTTCATAATCTGCCCTCATTCTGTTGGTGACAGGCTGACTGGAGGAGTATATATTTCATAATCTGCCTTCACAGTGTGAATTTTCTTCATGTAGTTTGCTTATGGGTTGGGTGGTGGGCTATAGAACTCATGATCTGCCCTCACATTGTACATTTCCTTCAAGTAATTTGCTGACAGGTTGGATCATGGCATATATACTCATGATCTGCCCTCACAGTGCACATTTTCTGCATCTGATCTTACTTATATAATCAATTGTTAATACATATGCCCTTGCCTTCTTGTTAAACTCGGTTTATTTGTGTTTCTGTCAGCAATCCTTAATCTGAATTTTTCATCTCTGCCTTAGAACTCTTCCTCTTTACTGAGAACTTTACACAGAAATGCTTTCTGTTGAAACATCACAGCAAGCCTTTATATCATTTGGAATTTTGCATAAGCTGCCATAAAAAGTTATCATATGATTAAATTTCAAGAGATGCATTCAATGTCCAAGAGAAGGTTCTGCATCTGTAACCTAGCTAGTTGGGCAGCTGTTGTTATGCTTTACTCAGTTCATTGGTCTATCCCACTGAGCAATTTAGATGAAGGCTTGTTACAAGACAGTTTTACTAATCTATTAAATTATATAAGGAGAACCAAACAATAATTGTATTCCATCCTTCTTGAGTGACTATATTATAGTATTTGAGCTTACGGAGTTGTGAATGCTGCTTTCCGTATACATATTCAGCACATATCAGGAGTCAGATAAACACTAGCACTTATTTGATAGGCGTTCAGGGTAATTATACTATTGATCAATGTCCGTTGGACTGTTGCACTTACACAGTACATTCCAAGTATAATTACACTGCTGGTCACGATGTCTGCCACCCAGACTGATGAAATAATTGCCTTGTGCCGTCTGCCTACATAGTGTTGATCCTTGGCTATTGTGGACAGCTTTATTTGATTAATCTAGCATGCTAGTGTAAAAGTGACATTCTTTGCTTTCTGCATTTGCATGATTTCATGAGAGCTGGCAGAAGTTAATCCAGCAGTTAGCATTTCACTTTTGAGCAGCCTTCTAGACCTAGTGACTTTTGTGTGCATTTTCAGTACTAGTAGCTATAATCTGGCTGTTGTATTTATTCAAAAACATTTCACACTTGTTTCTGCCACTGGCAGCTTTCACTGGGTGAATGTCATTATAGGTTTCAGATGTACAGTCCCTGAATTATGTTTCATTTAGTTGTTGTTTTGATTACCAGCTGGACTCTTTGTTTGATATGCCTGATGTAAACCGCATGCAGGAAAGGCAGTCATAACTGAGAAGCCCAGGACTGCTTGACAAATTATTCTGAGGCAGCTGTCTTCACTCTGTGAGACACAGAAATCCTTCTCCCAGACATAGGAACTGGTGCAGTGGTATGGCTCATGTGACTCAGAGCTGACTCAAATAACGATCACTTCTCGTTTAATCATTCTGCAGTATGGTTTACCTCAGGGGTCTGTAATCCCAACAAGCAGCACTGTGCACACCTGCCATTTGGCTGATTTCACAGGAAGTGACTTTGCAGTAAAACTGACTGTTCTGGGTGCCAGTGCTGTCTGTATTTTGTTTATTCATCTGTAATATGTAGTATGATATATCAAGTAAAGATATAATAAAAACAGTAGTATTGCAGTTTTCAGCCAAACAGCAAAACATATCACAAAAAAATATACAAGCTTTTGCCTCATAAATGGCTCTCTTAATGTTGTAGTTAAGGCTAGTCTACAAAACCATATGTTTATTGGCACAGACAGTATTTCAACATTGCAGGCATACTGAAGACTCTATACAGGGTCTTTATAATGGTAATATTATTTTCTATATTGCATATACCTTCCCCACCCACCTAAGCATCCATTTTTAAACTCCACAAACCTATGATAAATGATATGATAAAACATCTTGTCACATTTATAATCTGAAGTTCAGGAGTGTTTTCACCTTTCTGAAACCATGTTTATCTTTTGCAGACAATACCTCCTTTGTGGAATAGACTCCTCTTAGAGGTTAACCAGAGTAGGTCCATAAGTACTTAACATACATCCAGTCCAGGAGAGTATTCAGGAACCTAGCCCAAATTCCTGAATGCCCCAAAGCACTGTCTGTCTCTATTTTTGGGTGTTTATCCCTCAATATTTTAGGTTTTGACTAGATTTCTTACTTTAAGAGGTTGAGAGAAGTATTGATAGAACCAGTTAATCACAGGTTGTGCTCCCACATTCACTCACACACAATGTAAATACACATCTGGGCAGTTTGGAAGATTGCCAGTTTATCTGAAGGAATGCATTTTTTATTTGTGAAGGAAATAGTGTACATAGTTAAAGCCTGCACAAAAACAGGGAAGGCGCACAGACTCCCCTCAGAAAGTGACACTGCCTGGACTCTGATTATAGGAACAGCAGCTGTGAGACAGTAGAACTAACTACAGAACCTCATTGTCACCCGCTTACCCACCCACCAAATTGTTTGCCTTTATTAACACTGATCAGGCATAGTAAGTCCTCAAATATATTATGAGCTTTGCAAGAATAGAGTGAGTTGCATCTCATCAAAATAGAAAAGAGTTACTGATTCAAGAAATCATGATGTTATACATTAAAAGCAGTATAGGATACAACCAATGACAGCATGAGCTTACATGGACACTTGTCATTTGGGCAAATCCATTACATTTATCCAGGATTGTTAGGCTGGTGTGCATGACAGATGAGCATACCAAAGTTTTGGAAAGGGCTTTGTTTAACTTGATTTCAAAAGAGTTAATGACTCAGATTTTAACCCAGTCCTTTTTAGCAGTGATCTGTGTAGAGGATTATGATAAACGAATTCAAACCTAAGATAAAGACGTTTTCTGGGGATATGTTCTCAGTGTAAGTCTTCTTGATAGCACACTCCAAAAAACCTTCATCAAAGACTTTAAAACAAACTCATGTTTTGTTTTGTTTTTGGATACTTCTAGCCATGCGTTTGTAATGCTATTCCTGTTTGCTTCTAGTCATTTAGTAGGACTCTACATTAGTGTTAAAATCTTCACTCTCTAAAACAAGGTCACTGTAATTTCTTCCTCTGTGAGTATGAACCTGCTTTTCCACAGTATGAAATAACATTTGGTTAATTACGTTTATCAGTCTAAAACATCTGTATTGTTGTGCTGCATGTTGTAAAATACTATATATACAAGATGATTTATCATGTAGGAAGAGAGAATGAGAAAATGTTTTTTATGATTAAGATAATACAAATTACATTGGCTTATGCAACAAATTTAATGTTACACAATTTAAGGAAAAAAGTAATAGGTACTTCGGTTTGATCAAGATTTACATACTTCTCAACCTCTTAGCACAAGAAATCTGGACAAAGCCTAAAATAATGGGGGGACAAAGGCCCCAAAACAGGGACAGATTTTAAATATTGTTCTTATAGACTTAGAAAGTTGATAGAGTAAGGTTTTGTTAGCATGCATTTTCTGAAGGATATTAAGTCTGAATCTCAAATGTCTATCATTATTTAGTGACTTCAATCCTCAGTGATTTACCAGAAAAACAAAATTTTATGAGGAACAGACCAAAATTATGAGGCAAAAATCTGAGCTTACTGAGAAAATCTGGACAGTTGAGAGGTTTAATTAAGAATATCCAGTGGCAACTGATATGCACTTCACTAAACATAAATTGCCGTTTTTGTGTATTGATATTTAAAACACAAACATTCATAACCACTTTCCTTAGATGCCCTTACCCTTGCTTTGTGTTCTAGCGTCTGATTTTATTTTATCTGTTAATGATAACTTACTTAATTGTTTGCATTAAGCTTTTTGTTTATACATATTTTCTTTATGAAGCTTTCACTTGTTAGCCAAAATAAAATGCTGAATTTATATTATATCCTTTTTATGTCTTTATATTATTACCATTTATTATATATGCTCTCTCTGTAAATCATCATTTGATTAAACTGCTAAAAAACACGCGTAAAACGTTTATTTCAGAACTTGGTTTTGTTAAACATATGGTGGTGAATACTCATCATTCAATGCTTATATGGTGAGCTGTACTATATTCTAGCTGCAAACTGAATGAGTAAGCAGCACTATGAAATGAAGAAGATTCAAAGCGGAGGTAGCAAGAAAATTCAGCAAAATGTACATCTGTCAAAAAATGCAACTGTGTGTTGGTGGACAAAATTTACTCCAGAGTTTTTTTGGCAAGCTGCAAGAAAATGAATTGTGTCCCACCAGAGCATATAGCAGACTAAGTGAACATGTTTGAAATCAGAATGTAATGCCAGAGAACGTTTTATAGGATACGTACTGTAGATCCCATGGGCTATTTGGTTACTTCAAGTAATTGCTTGGGTTGTCTGTTATCCAGTCAGAGCTGTAGTTTAGACTATGTGTATACTCTGAATTGCCCAGTTTATTACTGCTGTCTCTACGTCTTTCTTTATTTATTTACTTACTTATTTAAGTATGTTAACCTGGTAAGTGGACTGTTCAACAGAACGTCTTCAACCATGACCTGGACACTAAGGTGCAAAACACAAACAGAAACTTATATATACACTAAAGAAAACAAAGTTGTACATAACACAGCAACAAACTAGATATAATACATTTGTATGTCATTTAGAATTATAAATGCAAGTGAAATTATTATGTACAAATAAGGAAGTCATTCTGCCAGTGTTCATGTGTTAAAAGTGTATCATTACAAGAACATGTGACTACAGCACAAGCTCAAGGAGAAGCCATTGCTGTGGAAGCAAGATCATTTAGTGTCCTTAAACAGTTGCTCTTTAAGCTGGTTTCTATATAACTGAAGTGCCTCTTGCTGCCTCATTTCTGCAGGTAACCGATTCCAAACAGATGAGCCTAGCCTTGAGATAGGGCTTTCTCCTGTGGGGGATTTAAAATGAGGCCTAATGAGGGTAATGCTAGCTTTCTGTCTCTAAGTGCATAGTTAGGCTGCTTGATGCATAATTTTGTTTTCAGAGGGGGAGTGTCCCATTTTTAACAGCTTGCACATTTGACAGCTGAGTAAAAATGTGGCTCAGTAATTTACAGGTAACCAGTTACACTGCTGTTGAAGTTGTCAGAGATGGATTTGCAGTTCTGCCAGATATTTTGCAGGGTGCCAAATATCCTAATGTTAGATTTCAGGGGACTGATTAAGATCATTCATCCAGTGGCATAAATCTGTAAAACTAGATTTCAGTTTATACTGAAGGACAAACGTGTTCTTATATTTTTCAAGTAATAGAATATCATTTACATAAATGACCAACTAGAATTAGGGCAGATCAGTTGACATGCCATAGATGATTTGAAAAAATAACAGTGGTCCAAGGATGAATCCTTGTGGAACTTTTATGATAATAATGGCTTCACTCAAAAGGCAAGTTATTAGACGTACCTGGAATGTTCTGTTTTGGAGGCAATTTTGAAACCATCTTACCGTATTTGGGCTGAAAATGATTTGCTAATAGTTTCAGTGGCTGCATATAATGTGGTCATGGTACTAAAAGAACTTACGAAACTATGTTATTTATCACAAAGTAGCCCTGGTCTGTTGATGTAATCCCAGAGCTGCTAGTATATATATATACATATATATTTTTAAAAAAAAAATTTTCTATAGTTCATAGGTTTGCTATAGGTCTGTAATGTTTATATTCCTTAGAGTTTGCTTTTTTCAGAAGGGGATGATGAGTGAGGCTATGGGAAAAACAGAAGTGGATATATGAGTGAGAAGTTCTGTAATGAAGGGAGATGACATTTTCATGAAGATAGGATGCAGTTTTGAGAGTTTAGACCCGTCCTTTTCATTTATGTTGAGAACAGCTGTTTTGACTTTTTTAACAGGGAGTTGCCTAAAGTGAAATATTGGGCTGTAAGCTGCAAAATTGTATACCTGGAAGGATTGAATTTGGGAGTCTTGTGTTGTATTGTGAAATGGTGGTGGTGGGGGCTCTCATCATGAATGCAGGCTTTGGTTAGATTATTAGTGGTGTCTATTAGGAAGTTTCTATGATCTTTAACAAAATTAAGGTGTCATGTTATTTTATTGGCTGGATAGATGGAGTAACTGATAGTGAATCATTTTAGCTATTTCCAGAAGTGTTTTGGGCTGGAAATAATGTACAGTCTGTCTGCCTGTAAGAAATAAGTCCTTTACTACATTGGTAGCTATTGTGACCCTTTTCTTGAGATGGTTGCATCTCTCTTGTAATTGTTTGTTTGAACGTTGCTGTTTCTATTCATTTCTAGTTGCATTTCTGAATTTAAGTAATTATTTTAGTTGCTGTGAAAGCTGATGGTATTTCTGACCCCCCGCGTTACCTCTTTTTTTACATTTGCGAAGATGGAGTCCTGAATTCGGTTGAAAGTTCCCAAGAAATAGGCACATGTAAATAGTTGGCAAACTACTGGTTTGTAGGTTCTCATTTAGTAGTTTAGGTTCACATTTAGTAGATTAGTTTTTGAGAAATTAGTCGAACATTGTAAGACAGCCCTAAGATATAGCTTCAGCATATTTAAGAAAGCAGAAGAACAGCAAGTAAGAGAATTTGGGGACTGGAATCCAGAAAGACATTTGTGAGTGTGAGAATCAATGAGATTGCAGAGCCATCTGGATAAATTCAAGAGTGGAGAACAGAGTATCGGCTCTGGAGTAGACCAGTCAGAAGTGCTAGCTAACGAGAGGAGAGTCCTGGTGATCTTTATGCCTGATCTGGGATTGAAGATGTTTTGTTTTATTCAACATCAAGTTGTTATAAGATGCATTTAATTTAAGGCAGCTCAGACACTTAATTTGTGTCACAGAAAACCAAGAGATATACTACTGTGAGCTTACAAAAGAGTTTCTATTCTGCATGGGCTTTAAAGCCTTTTACATTCCAAAACGTTTTAAAATCCTCTTATTTTTTTATTTATAGTCAGCCGAGAATCTTTTTTTTTTTTTCTGTTAGTAAAGCCACTGATTCGAGACAATGTAAAGTTGACAACTGCTTCGTATAACACATCGGTGGATGCAGTGGGCATTAATTTATAATTTATAAATCTCCTAAAATCCTAAACTTGTCACTGTCAATAGAAAAGAATTCCTCCAAAAAGGAATGCCATTGGACTGTTGAAGTATTGAAAAAATGTGATTTTCACAAAATTTGGCATTTTATGCCAGATTACGCACTGACCAAAAATGCATTTTTCTCATTTATTACCTGTAACATAGTCAGACTACTTTATTAACTTTTATGTGCCTAGAATATATTTTAATTTTACTTATACACACACACACACATGGAACATGTAGAAGCATGTCAACATTTGTTTGTCAGTGCTAATGTGATGACATTAAGGATGTCAACGTTTCATCATTATGACCATTGCCACTATATATGTGTGTATGTGTACGCACATGTGTGTATGCACAATTGAGGAGTGTAGTGAAACCACGGTAGCAGCTGGAAATTACCTTTAAAAATCACAAGCTTAATTCTTGGATTTCATCACATGAAAAAAAAGAATTTCATTTTTTGAGATCTATAAATCACTGTCCCTGCTTATGGTTATATTATGGATGAAACATAGTAATTGATAGGTTTAAATGTGCACTTCTTAAATGTTATTTAGAAGTGGGTCTGTCAGGCAGATCTTTAACACACGGAGAGTTTTATTTCACTTGTTGGAAGAGTAATGTGCAATAAAAATCTGTATAACAGTGTGCGGCATGAAAAGCTTAATAAACCTGTGGTTAATCCAAAGGGAACCTTCAGAAATATTCTGTGTTTTAAATATAGGAAAGGAGGGGACACATAGTGATACTCTATACTAATGCGAACAATGAAAGTAAACGTGATGCAAATTTGTATAAGGAAGTAAATAATCTAGCACCACCAATAGAGTATGACAGATGTATTGCAGTTTTACTTGAGACTGGATTGTGTTACAGTTGTACCACTAAGCTTATTAAATGGCCCAAGGAGGAGCATGCCAAATGGAATCATTTGTGCAGGGCACCGAACGGGCTAACAACATCTCTGTATGCTAAGGGCTAATGGATATTATGATTTGCCTACCTTCTTCAGACGCTGTAGCACACCGTTTTCTTAATTTATCCGTACACTTCCCTTCCCCTGACTCAACAGCAGTGTGCATCCCTCATTCGGAAGTAAATGTCTGTCCATACGTTCATGGCAACATTCTGTTACTGAATTTAGCAAAGTAATCTCACTTGGCAGAAGTTTCTTTTTACGGAGTGTTCTAGCAGCACTGTCTGGCTGAGTAATTCTCTTAGTCACGTAGTTTGCAAGACTCAAGTCCAAGATTAAAGGATGACGTTTATTAGCAACTCATAGCCTTAACCCTTTGTGTTCAGCTGTACAAGTCAGGTAGCTGTTTGTTAAGGAGACAATGTATTGACTGTTTGCTAAAATCTTAACACACAAACATTTAACTTAAGAAAGACAATAGATATTGATGTTTTAACATTGTACACCAAACTGCACTTATACTGGTAAGAAAAGGGGAAGTTGTTTACTTTTATCTGGTAGAAGTCTATGAAATGGCTATGCTCCCATCTGTTTGTACAACAGGGTGAGTGCTGAAGCTACAGTGTTGCAGATTAATACATTATTGATATAATTGATATATAATAGAGTATGGGGACAGAGGCAACATCCAAGAGACACTTTGCTACTGCCTTGAAGCAGTGGTGACCTCAGAGTTAGAATGAGAAAATAAGTGATATGGGTACACAGCCCCAACATCATGGGATACAGGAGTTTGAAGCCCCCTAAAAAACATGGAGAATAAATAATGTACTGTATGTGCTAGCCATGACATAATGGTGTGGTCATAGAATTCTGAAGTGCAGAACAAGTTTGTAGAACCAGAATTCAAAAAGCAAGTCTTTGAATACTTGTAGTATATTCACATAAAAAGTTATTTTATGATGTTGCACAGAATTATTCCAGAGATATATGACTGTAGAATGTTCACATCTGGTCTCTTTATTTAAAGTCATATTGCATGCTGACTCAAGTTTCCCATCGCTAATTTAAGTCCTGCTTTAAAGATGCCATTTACATGGTATAAGTCCATCAGCCCTCATTTGTGTACTGGCTGACTTTGCAATCATTACTTAACTAGGCATTGATCCCAGGTCATGCCTGAAAAAGGACTCTGTGTCCATAGGTCTACCTGATTAAAACATGTATTTTATTATTATAATAATAATAATAATAATAATAATTATTATTATTATTATTATTATTATTATTCTGTGACATGCTTTCAGTTCATGAAACATATGATCACATTTGTACCTGACTGACCATTATAGAAGTATCTATTTTTCTTTTCAAATATGCATAGTACTGTGTGATTTCTTCTAATGCATTTTATGTGCCTACCACCTTTCTATATTTATTGTCCTAAATAAAGAGAAATGCACTAAAGGATATCATATACAGGCATTTTTCAGTCCCTGCTTTTGTATGGACCTACCAGTTATTACTTTGTTACCATACTGATTTTATTTATTTAAAATTAGCCTAGTATATTCTTACTGCTATATTTGTGTGCATGTTTTACAAAACTTACTAATGTTTTTGTCTTGCTTTTACTTACTTATGTTAATTTGTGTTGCAGCGGTATTACACTTCTGCTATTTTGTCTGTGACTGTATGTCTCCAATATGACTGCAATGTTTTGCCTTAGCTCTACTCAGATTCTCTAGATCCATGAACAAAATAAAGTGAATAAATGAATAAATGAATGAAAAAATGTCAATATGTGTACCTTGAGTGGAGAAGATGATAAAGCTGTACACCTAGTTCATGAATTCATGCCAATGAATGGTGTGCCATATACTTCAGATTAAATGTGACAGCACGACCAGTATCTGCTCAACCACTGTAGACAGTGACAGTTTCTTTGAAATAGCAAGTACTTGAAATATGCTGTTAGTAAAAGCAGTAGAGATAAAAGGTGCACAAAGCTTCAAACATGCATGAGAAGGGTAGTGGAAATATTGTAAATATGAAGAATTTCAAGGACACTGGCTGTAATCTGCAGTGACAAGTAAGGCAACCACCATCTGGGCAACAGATGTGGACCCATCATGCATTTATTTTTTGCTAACCAGCTCTTTTTTCTTTCTCTGTCTCTCTGGTATTTTGCAAGATACAGAATCAATCTGGTTTGTTTGTTGGTTCTCTGTGAACAGAAAGTAATTTAATGATGTGTTTTCGAAGGTGATGTCTTATGGTTAGTAAGATCAACATTTATTCTGGAAACAGGATGTCAGCCTACATTGATGCAGACTGGATTAAAGAACAAACATTTAATTTGTTAGTGTGAGTTTCCTTGGCATCTGAGATTCTGTTTCACAGTTTGTGCAACTGTAAATAATATAGAGCGGTATTATAGATGTTGTTATAGCATGCATGACAGAAATATTACATGAATGTAGAAACTAAGCTTCATGATGTTAAACCAACTTTAGAAGAACAGAAGAATTATTATTTCTTTGCTGCAGCTGAAACTAACCATTTAAAACCCTGACACAATCCACACAGCTGTTTCACAAATATTCCCTTACTGCTTGATGGTAAGTGCCCAGTATTTATTTATTTATTAGTTACTTATTTATATTTGTTTGTTTTCTTTTGGTAGCTGGATGTCCATTAGGGCCAGGTGCAGTTACAATCGAGTTGTGGGGCTAGTTTGTTCCAGTGATCAGATTTTGCTGATCCCTGGGCTTTGTCTTGGTTCCTGTACTTCTCCATTTTCTTTGTTTGGTCAGGGGGAAGTTTCTTTACACCAGTGGGAGTGGGTACTGAGCTGCCTGTTTGTCCTCAGAGGAGTGGTTTAAGACAGTAACTTGTAGTTCAGTTCAGTGGGCCATTTTGGGTCATTTCTTTAACAGCCCTTCTATAAAGCTTTTTCTGTCCACTAAGTCTGTTCTTCATTTTTTTTCTTAGAACTGCTCTACTAGTCTAATCAGTATATCCTTTGACTAAAAGTGCAGCACTTACTAAAGTTTTTTTTTTTTTCAAAAAAAAAAAAAAAGCACTTGTTATTATACAAAGTCCCTCACTTGAAACCCCCCAGGAGTACCACTTCCTTACTAAGTCCTCTCTTATTCAGTCTCATACCTAACTTCTTAATTTTTCTCTCCTGCCCACATTTGAGGCAATGTTACAATTGCCTCATCACAGACAACCCTCTCCTCCACCCACATAACACAAATACTTGCGGGATGCAGCTATTTAGCCAAACTGGAGGCTGAGCTCTGTCAACTCAGGACTGGCAAGACCAGACAGGAGGAGAAGGCAACTACACACACCACAAAACCAGCCTCACATAATGTTACCACACCACTGAATCAAACACATAAACACACAAAGACATACTCGGAGGCTCTGAGTAAAAATTTACCTAAACAGCAGAGGCCTCCAAAGCAGACACCCAAACAACTGCTACCTCAAGACACCCCACAAGCAACACGTAAACCACAAAATCAGTGTGCAAAGCAGTCACAGCCCTTAAGGCCAAATACAACACCAAACATACTTGTCATAGGTGACTCCATAGTCAGACACACTGACATTCCACTCACCAGGCTGAACAAGGAGAGGGTCACAGTAAGCTGCCTATCGGGCGCTAGAATCCGCCACATAACACAAGCACTCGGGTCACTCCACGGCAAGTACAAATATGACACAGTCATTGTCCATGCTGGTGTGAACGACCTGAGATGTACCTCCCTGGACTACATGAAAAGAGACATAGAGGAGCTCTCTGATTATGTAGCCCAGGCAGGTATGACCCTGACCCTGAGCAGTATCCTTCCTTCACCAAGAATGATGCCACAATATAGAGACAAGATGATCAGCTTTAACAATTGGCTTAATGTCTGGTGTCATTCAAAGGGGATCCAGTGTCTGTCTGCCTGGGATGACATGCTTGACAAGCCACGCTGCTTCGCAAGGGACGGCTTGCACCTGTCACCCCTGGGATTCCGGATATTGGCTAAGGCTCTTGCCACCCCCATAGTGCCTTTTTTAGGCAAGGCTCAAATTCTAAACCTACCACCCTAGAAAACAAAAATGGGAAGAAACTGAGGGTAATGCTGCTCAATGCCAGAAGTCTAAATCTCAAAATGCATGCACTCGAGGTCCTTCTCAGTATGGAGAACATCGATGTCTGTGCTGTAATTGAAACCTGGTTCAAGGTTCCTGAGAGCACCCCGGCACTATTAGGTTTTACCTCATATCATGCGTTCTGGCCCCAAAACCCGGACCACACCACAAAAGGAGGGGGTGTATCTATATTCATAAAGGATACCCACACCTCCAGGTTGGTGGCAACACCTAAGCTCGAAACCATCCAGGTGCAACTAACCATAGGCAAAACTGCTCTACAAATTGTAGCATGCTACAGGCCACCCTCTCAAACTCAGGAACCCCACACAGCCTTCCTGAAGACACTGGAGGGTATAACTGTATCTCCAAACACCATCATATTGGGTGACTTCAACTACCCGAATATAGACTGGGAACATTACTCAAGCCCTAACTTTCTAGCCCAACGGTTCCTGGAGTTCATAAATTCAAATGCCATGGAACAGCTAGTCACTGTTCCCATGAGAGGAGAAAATATACTAGATCTCATTATCACAAACATGGGGACAAAATGCTCCACACCGGAAGTATATCCTCATTGGTGAGATCTGATCATAAACTAATCTCACTGGAAATCCACATCCCGCCCCCACCCCAAACAAAAAAGACCACAGTGAAGAACTTCTCTAAAGCAAACTTCACACTACTCAAGACTGGTGTGGTATCCTTCAAGGCCCCTGAGCCAGTGGAAACCACAACCCAAGCTGCGGAAGCCCTTACAAATGCATTCTATGAACACCTCTAGGACTGCATGGATCAGGCAATCCCAAATAAAACCAAGACTCTTTCCACAAAGGGTAAACGTCCAGTCTGGTGGACCCCAGCCATTAACAAACTTTACAATAAGAGGAGAAAGCTATTACATGATAGAACAAAATCCATAAAAGGGAAGTCGCACCTGATCATTATTAGTAAAAAAATACGAGCACTCATAAAATCAACTAAGGCCAATTTTGAGAGAAAAATTGCCATGGATTCAAAGGACAATCATAAGGCCTTTTTCAGCTATGTTAGGAACCTGGGTGGAAACTCCCAGATATGCACAGAATTAGTCCAAAATGATACAAAAATCACTGAACCCACAGACATTGCCAACATACTGGCAGACAGGTTCAGTGCAAACTTCACCCCCCTCTCCCCCTAAAGGAGAGATAACTATCCCAGCGGAGTGTAACCTCCCAGACATCTCAAATGCGCAGGTGAAAGCTGCTCTCTAAAGCTAAAAACACAGCATCAATGGGACCGGATGGTGTCCCCGGCTGTGTGCTACACGAGCTAAATGAGGAATTAAACCTGCACATAAGGCAGCTGTTTAATCTCAGCCTTACCACAGGATACGTGCCCAAGGAGTGGCGTCACGGCAACTGTGGTCCCACTCCATAAAGGCGGTGCCTCTACAGACCCTGGTAATTACGCCCATAAGCTTAACAAGTCTAGTCTGCAAAGCTATGGAGAGGATCATAATGGAGCTCATAAACAAAGATATAGGGGACTTGCAGACATTGGACCCGACCCAGTTTGGCTTTGTCAAGGGCAGATCATGCCTTTTGAACTTGGTCGACTTCTTGAAACAGTCACCAAGGCCATTGATGAGGGAAAGGCAGTCCATACAGCCTACCTTGACCTTGCAAAGGTTTTGACACAATACCCCACTCGGGTATTGTAGAAAAACTTACCAGCTTAAATGTAAACCCATATGTCACAAGATGGGTTGCAAACTGGCTTAAGGACAGAACCCACAGGGTTAGAGTTGCTGGCGCTATGTCAGACTCCAAGCCGGTCACAAGTGGTGTCCCACAGGGCTCGGTCCTTGGCCCCTATTGTTCGGCATCTACTTCTCAGAAGTACAGGCCAACATGGGAGGACTTTGGCTGACAAAGTTTGCAGACGACTGCAAACTGGGCCATAGTGGAAAGTGCATCGGACACGGATATCCTTCAGAAGGGACTCACGGAAACAGATAGCTGGTGCCAGAGCCATGGCCTGAAGTTAAACGCCAAAAATGTATAGTCATACCCTTCGGGAAAAACAAGGTAACCCCAAGCTACCATATAGGTGGCAATCCACTAAGCACAGAAGAGGTTATCAGGGACCTGGGGACCCAGGTTGACAGTGGCCTTTCTTTTGACACTCACGTTGCTAAAGTGGTTAGAAAGACCTTCTACATTGCCCACCTGATCATGAAGGGATTCACATCCAGATCTAGTGAGGTCATTGTTCCCCTGTACTCTTCACTTATCAGACCAATGATCGAGTACAATGCCCCATTCGGGATGTATCTCACCCGACATCTGCAGCAATTGGAGAGACCCCAAAAGTTCCTCACCAAAAGGATAAAGGGACTCCAAAATCTGTCATATGCTGCCAGATTGAAGAAACTCCAGCTCTATTCAGTTGCATACCGTCTGCTCAGAGGTGACATGTGCCTGACATACAAGGCCATGTCCAACCCGGAATTAATGGACATGCTCCACCTCAAAAAATCCAAATCCACCAAAACCACTAGAGCAAGCGACTTGAACCTTAGCACGGATATAAATAGGATGTGCTGGAGGGATAGATTTATCACTCAGAGACTCCCTATGCTGTGGAATAAAATCTCGGTCCATGTGAGGCAGAGCACCTCACTGGCTCTGTTCAAGAGAAATCTTGACCTGTGGATGGGAGAGCGTAGGTTTATCCCGGGAATCATCTCTGTGTCACTGCTGGACAGAGGCACAACAAACTAATGGGCACAATATGTTTTCATATAAGGGGTGGCGTAAGCCACAAAACCTTGGGCTAGGCTTATAAATGCCTTAGGGTAGATAGCCTAGTATAAACCTATGAACCTATGAACCTATGAACCCCTGACTTAGGTTCACAGGTTCATAGGAGGTTACTAGACTAACGGTCCTAGAGCCTTTACAAGCCTAGCCATGTTAATCCCAAGTATCCCCCATTTGTCTTTTTGGGTAGTTTGCAGAACAAATTTATGAACTACAGTGGGCCGTGTTCAACACTGGCTACTCCGATTCATGAGGGACATGGGTGCCACCCAGGGGTGAATTTATGGTCTCCCATCCAATTATCTAGGTTGGAGTTGAATAGGGTCAGTGAGGAACTCTGTTTTCCTTGGATAAGAAGTCTATTCCAGAGAAGTAGCAGTCTCTGGGAAACATATCTGTCTCTCCAGCTTGTTCTGTTAATGTCATAAGCTAGGTTGAGATCCCTAGAGCGAGTGACTCTTGTGCCATTTGAATTGTGGATGTGCAGCATTTCCATTACGGCAGGGTTGGAGATTGCCGTATAGGCCAGGCACAAGTCACCTCTCAGCCACCTATAAGATATAGAGTAAAGTGATAGGGCTTTCAGCCTGTCCACATAGGTCATGGTTTGGAGATCCTGTATTTTCTTACTGGGGAAACCTCTGAGGTGTCTGGTGAGGTACATGCTAAAGGGTCCATTATACTTTATTACTGGCCTGATGAGGGTCAAGTACAGTGGAGTTATAACATCCTTTGACCTGGATGCTATGCCCTTGCTTATGAGGTATGCTACATAGAATGCTTTCCTTACCACTGTGGAAACTTGGTGGTCAAAATTCAGATTGCAATCAAACTGTGTTCCCAAGTCTCGCACCACTGGGTTGGAACTCATGGTGCTGTTGATATTGTAATTTGCAGGGAATTCCATTTTGCCAAAGAGAATACTAATGCGTTTTTTTTGCATTTAGTTTTGGACCATGACTTTGAGTTAGTTTATGTGATGTACAATACATCGTGTGCAAGAGTATAGATAAAATAATGAAGTACACATTACTGGTAACAACAACAGAGAGACAACACCTAAATACAATGCAGTACAACCAGACAGAGTTAGTGGCTCAAATTCCTTTTTGTACAAGAAGATCAGAAGATTGTGCATGCAACATATGGGGAGTGTTGCATGTGCCATCCTTCATATGAGATGTTCAACTAAAATCCCATCTGCCTAAGTTGGTGGTAGCTCAGGTGGATGTAAAAGATCTCTTGACACATATCGAAGAATAGAGGATCATAGGATCATAGGAGGTTACTAGGCTATTGGCCTACCTGTGAGCATGAGCATGTTTATACATTGATGTTAATAAGTGCATCTGTTGTGTACATGTATGTGTACACCTATGTTTTAATATTTTTAGAGTTTATATTAAACATATAGGTATATATGTATATTTTTATATTTTTATAATTAAGAATATATATGTGCTAGATATTGTTTTGAAATGTGATCATATATATGTATATGTCTAGTTTCTTTTTTAACAAATGCCTTTTTGCAGTGTGTTTCTTTAAATTTTTTAAATTGTACATTTGAATAAGTCATGTGACTTTGGCTGCAGTCACATGACTACTAGGCCTGTATAAAAGCAGTTGCTTTGTGTATATGTATGTATTTAGTATTGAGAAAGGGTTCATACCCGAAAGCTTTGCGTCATAAAGTGATTTGTTCTCAGCATTCCTTGTGTGATTTTGGATCTTTTTGCAGTTTGTTTTTCTACCAATAACAACAGAGAGACAACACCTAAATACAATGCAGTACAGCCAGACAGAGTTAGTGGCTCAAATTCCTTTTTGTACAAGAAGATCAGAAGATTGTGCATGCAACATATGGGGAGTGTTGCATGTGCCATCCTTCATATGAGATGTTCAACTAAAATCCCATCTGCCTAAGTTGGTGGTAGCTCAGGTGGATGTAAAAGATCTCTTGACACATATCGAAGAATAGAGGATCATAGGATCATAGGAGGTTACTAGGCTATTGGCCCTGAGGCCCTTATAAGCCTAGCCAAGATTTTAGCCCATGTTTAGACAAATCAGTACCCAATGCCCTTATCCAGCAGGGATGTGGGTGGAATCCCAGGGGTATATTTTCTGTTTTCCATCCAGTTATCCAGGTTGTGCTTAAAAAGGGGTAAAGAGATACTCTGCTTGATGTGGAGAGGGAGTCTATTCCATAGATGGGGAAGTCTCTGGGACACAAATCTGTCCCGCCAACAAGTCTTGTTGATGTCACAGACCAGGTTGAGGCCACACATGTGGGTTACACAAGTGGAGCTTGACTTGTTGATATGCAGCGGTCCCATCAAGGTGGGGTCTGGGATCACCTTGTATGTCAGACAGAGGTCACCTCTGAGGTGTCTATATGAAACTGAGTAGAGGGATAGGGCTTTTAGCCCATCTTTGTATGGTAGATGTCTGAGGCCCTGGACTCTCCTGGTGAGGAACCACTGTAGTCTCTACAGCTGCTACATGTGCTATGAGAGGTACATGCTGATAGGGGCGGTGCACTCAATAATGGGCCTACTAAGGGAAGAAGACAGGGATGTTATGACATCCTTGTCCCTGGATGACCTTTGCCCTTACTTATGAGGTGGGCCATTTAGAAGGCTTTCCGTTCAACGGAAGCAACATGGTGGTCAAAAGTCATGTTGCTATCAACCTGGGTCCCCAAATCCCTCACGACTGATTGAGTGCTTAGGACATTGTTATTAATGTGATAATTTGTGTGGATGTCACTCTCCCCAAAGGGGATGATGATGCATTTTTTGGTATTCAGCTTGAGGCCATGTTTCTGGCACCAGTCATTTGTCTGAGTGAGACCCTCTTCGAGGGTGTTCACATCACTAGGGGAATTGATGACAGCACCCAACTTGCAGTCATCTGCAAACTTGGTCAGCCATAGCCACTGGTTTTGGCCTGCACCTCAGAAAAGTATATCCCAAATAACAGAGGCCCCAAAACCGAACCCTGAGGTATGCCGCTTGTTATGAGTCTACTGCTTGAGGTGGCTTCCCCTATTTTGACCATGTGGGTTCTATCAGTGAGCCAGTTTGCTACCCATCTGGTAACATATGGATTGATGCCTAGTTGAGAGAGTTTATATATTATGCCCAAATGGGGAACAGTGTCAAAGGCTTTGGGCAGGTCAAGGTAGGCGGTGTGGACTGTCTTCCCCTCATCCATGACTTTGGTGACTGTCTCAAAGTGGTCGACCAAATTTAGCAGACATGACCTCCCCTTGACAAAGCCAAACTGTGTGGGATCAAGTGCTTGGAGGTTGCCAATGCTCTTGTTAATGAGGTCCATGATAATCCGTTCCATGGTCTTGCAGATCAGGCTAGTTAGGCTGATGAGTCTATAATTTCCCAGATCGGTGGATGCGCCACCTTTGTGTAAAAGGATGGCAGTGGCTGTCCGCCATTCAGCTGGGATGAAGCCAGTACTCAGGCTTTGTTTGAATAAGGTGCCTAATGGTGCTGCATATTTCTGCCTGAATTCACATAGGATGCAGCCTGGGATGTTATCAGGTCCCATGGATGCTGTATTTTTTGCCTTTGAGAGAACAGTGATGACATGTTCCCAAGATATAAGGGTAGGTACTGGGGATGTCCTGATTTACTGATGGGGGACAGAGGGGTAAAGTTTTTGCTGAATCTGTCAGCCAGCAAGTTTGCTATATCTACAGCATTTGTATATGTGCTGTCCTTGACCACCAGTTCTGAACAGATCTGGGTGCTTCCTTTGAGGTTGTGGACATATGTGAAGAAGGCCTTGTGATTGTCTCTAGTAGATGTGGCCAATTTGGACTCAAGCTTGCTTTGGAGGATTTCATTAGTGATCTTATTTGCTTGTTCAGGCTAAGGAAACACTGCTTCTAATTGGCCACCTGTTCCTTCTTGGTCTTGAATAGCAATTTTTCCTTTTGTTATAGAGTTTATTTATTGCAGATGTCCACCAGACAGATTTACTCTTCCTTGCGGAGGATGACTTATTTCTGTCGGGTGTTCCTGATTCTATGCATCTATATAAATGCTTGTATGGTGCTTTGGTGTAGTTTTGGATATTGGTGCCAGTTCTACAGAGGGGGATGGGGGCTGTGAAGCTGTTTATACCATCCCTCAGGAGGGTGTAATCAGCTTTGGAGAAGTTTTTATGTCTGAGCCTAGCTAGAGGGGGGATGGAGGAGATGGTGACTTTGAAAGTGAGCGCTTTGTGGTCAGATCTTACTAGGGAGGATGAGACTATATGGATGCTGCAGTGGTTATTCATGTTGGTTAATACCAAGTCCAAGATATTATCACCACTTGTAGGGATATCAACTAGCTGTTCCAAGGCTTTGATTTGTATTGTCAAAATCAAGGAATCCTTGGGCATTTGTGTTCTGGCATGAGTAGTTCTTCCAATCTATGTTTGGGAAGTTAAAGTCAGCCTGGATCAGGGTAAAAGGTTGATAGATTCAAACAGGTCCAAATAGGCAGATTGGGCATCTTGAGTCAGATTTGGGGGCTGGTAGCTAGCTATGATTTGAATAGGGGTCTTGTCAATGGTTAACTGCACCTGGAGTGTCTCCTGTGCGTCATACTGTTTGTCCAGCCTGGAGGTATGTGAATTTCCCTGGTGTTCTGACCAAGTCTTCACTAGTCAGTATGAATACCACCTTAGGTCTGTCCTAAAAAGAGGTTGCTGGCTTAGCAGGTTAGACCTGTCAACAAAGTATAACATAAAAAATAAATGGCCATTGGCCCTAATAAAAAATATTATGTATATAGACCAAAGATATTTATTCTGTCAAAACTTCTGTATGAAATACAAACCTGTTTAATCTGAGATACATGCAGATTAGAATTCAGTGTGCATTTTCAAATTTATTGAAGCATACAAGTCTACCGAGAACAGGCAAATGTGGATAGCCTATGTGCAAAGTATGAATGTAATGAAACAGGAAAGCAATTACAAAACTGGACACATCATAATTGCTAAAGAGAGAGAGAGTCAATGCAATTCTGAAGTAAGTGGACCTAAAAATAGATCTTCCAAATCTTTCTATAACAATGAATATTGTCACTCAGGAACTCTGAGTGAATCTGCCCTGCATATTGTGTAAGGGCTTCATCTTGTAGTAACCATAGTGCAGAGACCAAAATGTCCATTTACATCAGTCTTAATCTTATCATGATGTTAGTTACTGCCCACGTTCTCAGAGTCTTATCATGATGTTAGTTACTGCCCACATTCTCATAGTCTTATCATGATGTTAGTGACTGCCCAGGCTGTCATAGTCTTATCATGATATTAGTCACTGCCCAGGCTGTCATAGTGTTATCATGATATTAGTGACTGCCCAGGCTGTCATAGTCTTATCATGATGTTAGTGACTACCCACGTTCTCATAGTCTTATCATGATGTTAGTGACTGCCCGCGCTCTCATAGTCTTATCATGATGTTAGTGACTGCCCAGGCTGTCATAGTCTTATCATGATATTAGTCACTGCCCAGGCTGTCATAGTCTTATCATGATATTAGTCACTTTCCAGGCTGTCATAGGTTCATAGGTTGGTATTAGGCTATCAGCCCTAAGGCCTATACAAGCCTAGCCATAACAATTCCCTGGCTATTTCTTCCCACACTATTTACTTCCCTGGACCCCTGTCTAGCAGGGCAATTGACATGATCCCTGGGGTGAATTTCCTTTCTCCCATCCAATTGTCAGGGTTCCTTTTGAAGAGGGCCAAAGAGGCACTCTGCTTGACATGTATGGGCAATCTATTCCAGAGTCTGGGGAGTCTCTGGGTCAGGAACCTATCCCTCCAGCATGTTTTGCTTATTTTGATGACAAGGTTTAGATCCCTGGAGTGTGTGGCTCTGAGGGATTGGGATTTCTTGAAGTGTAGCATGTCCAACAGCTCTGGGTTTGACATGGCCTTGTATGTTAAGCAGAGATCGCCTCTGAGTAGACGATATGCAACAGAGTATAGCTGGAGTTTTTTAAGGCAGTCAGCGTTGGGCATCTGCTTTAGGCCTGTGATTCTTTTAGTGAGGTATTTCTGTGGCTTTTTCAGTTGTTGCAGATGTCTTGAGAGGTACATACCAAATGGGGCATTGTATTCTATAATGGGTCTAATGAGGGATGAGTACAGTGGGACAATGACCTCCTTTTTTCTGGATGAAAAGCCCTTAGTGATGAGGTGTGCCACATAGAAGGATTTCCTGACTATTGTGGCGATGCAGTTATCGAAGGTGAGACCCACTGTCCACCTGTGTCCCTAAGTCTCTTATCATACTTTCAATGTTTAGTGTACTGCCACCTATATGGTAATTCACGGGTACATGTTTTTTCCCAAAGGGGATAATTTTACATTTCTTGACATTGAGCTTGAGCACATGGGTCTGGCACCAAGCATCTGTTTCTGTAAGGCCCTTTTGTAGAGTATCCACATCATAGTCTTATCATCATAATGTTCAGTGATTCATGCATACATAATAACATCTTATCTATTTGCTAACTGTGTAAGAAGGCTGGAACATTCAGCATTCTTTAGTTGTAACCCAGGCCAAAGGCAATATATAAGCAATGGGATAAACAGAAAAATATACACATTGAAGAACTGATGAATGTGCATATATGGCAAATCACACAGGTACATTAGTAACACTTGATAAACTAGGATACCTTACAATGCACTTTAAGGTTAATAGTCATGTTAGATAGCAATAAGTAGAAACTATTTTATGACCAGCCAGTACTTCAGATCCCTGAGAGAGTAATGCTTATAACTGCCAGTATGACGTGTAACTTGTATAGTAAGGACAGTTAAAATAGTGTGATATGTAATAATTCAAGAGACAATAAATTATTAGTGTAAATAATCAGAATGTTTCCAACCTGATGGTTATATAATAACAATGCAAGCGTAAGATATTTCAGCTGGTTTTACTTTTTTTGTGGGAAGACATGGTTCTATAGCTGCTTCAGATGAAGCACAACACAGTCTGGCAGCGAATAAAGCCTTTTCAGTGTGTCTTACCTCCTGTCACTCTATTAAATCTTTTGTGGCATTTAATACAAAATCTGCCCTCTTCCATTTCTTTCTCACTCTGCATCTGAATTGTTTTTTCCAATTTGTCTTGCACATACTATTATATATCTCCTATTTCTTGTAAAAACAAAGAATATGCATTTTTTTACTCCATCTTAAATTGTCTTTGCTGGGAGCAAAAACAATATTGCACCCTGCAGTTACATTTTTATTGTGTCTGAGTGGCAACAAAGGCAATTGTTCTTCATCAGTTCTGTCTGTGCAATCTCATGTAGAAATGAAGTCAAATTCAACCTCACTGAATTTCTTAGGAAACTTATTTTATACCTATGCTTTTTGTTTTTCCTTTACTACTTACCACTGCATTCTTTGTTTACACTCCTGATGGAAGCAAAACCTGCAACTCTCCTTTTCTACTAACAAATAAAATAACCAATGCTGGCAACACTGGTTATAGTCATTAACCGTACTTCCTTACATAAATAAACTAAAATTACAGCTAGTGATTATCTCTATTTTTTAACCTCTTCCCCACACACAAACTTCATGTTTGGGTTTCCCAGCCCTTGGTGACATTTGTATTTGTTTTCTTTCCTTTTTGTTCCCTACTTTTGGTGGCAGCAAAGACATTTCTGTATTCTTCCCCCTCTTTTCCATGCCTTTGGTAGCAGGAAAGACATGTTTCCTATCTGTATTCTCATACTCTACTTCGTGTATTCTTGTAGTCATCAACTTCATATGCTAAGTTACACTACTCTGCTATAACCCACTGGAACTCTCATTCTTTCCAGAGCCTTCAGTAGCAGCATAGGTTGCTCTGAAACTTCTGTGATTTATTTAGTGTGCAGTAGCACTTGTACACTTACCGTATACACCTTGACATGCATTGTCTCCAGTGCCATGTTGCATTTGTGTATTATTCGTAACTGTTTTATGGTGTGATCCTGAAAATAAAGTCCTTCATAAGTTTTATTTTTCCATCTGTCATTTTTACCTGGAGGGAGTACTTTCAGGTACATGCATAGACTTTAATGGGCACACTAAAACATATGCATGGGGCCCTGTATATTAAAGTCTATGGACACATCCCACACAAATCCTTGAATGACATCAATGACAGACTTAGTAGAATTACATGGACAATACCTAATAAAATGTTCATAAAGATTTTTATTAAGAAACTGCCCTTGTAATTTTAATCAGATATAGTGGAAAATGTATTGTTCCAGTTACAAAGTGCAGCATGTGTGACTGTTCACTTTAACTAACCCCTGGAAACACATTACTCTTACACATTTAATATTCTTTAATCCTGCAGTTATGAAATTAATTTACCAATTTTACCTTATATAATTCTAATATTCTGTTTACCTAACACCATAATTTCAAAACTTATCATTATCAATGTTACTAAAATCGGCATCTTTGTTCTCTTCACCAACTTTTATTTGCACTAATCTGTTCATAACTGACAGCATCTAATCCCATTAGCTTCACCAACCACCAATGAACTAAACTTAGATAAACCTTACATTCAAAATGTAGTCATCTCCAGAACACCTTCAGTTACTTTATGGAGCAGGATACCTTACTGAAAAACAGTTATGTACACAATTCTGGCTAGTTCAAGACTATTTTAGCATTAATCTGAGCAGAAAACAATACCATGAAAAGACTACTGGGATTAACCAGGTCAATAAAGGGCAAATAAATAAAAATAAAATTTATCACAGAAAGAGATGCTTAAAAGGACTTAAGACAACACTCCTTAATATAAACAGTGTAAACAATAAATGGACCCTACTGAAGGGATGACGATAATTAAGTTGTGGTAAAAAGATAACTGGTAGCTGTTTGAAATATTGAAACTCAGAATGCTGAGACCTATAACATGGAGACATAGTGGCCAAAAATCCATTCTTACATATACTAACTCTGAGCTTGCCATTTCTGAATATTCACTAGTACAGTTACATAGCATCAAAAAAAAACTTGTGCTGTCATTTAACTATTGTTAATGTTGTTTTGTTTATTGTTTTACTACTGTAATGACTAGTATTATTTCTATTGTTTACTGTGCTTGTATACTACTGTAGTGTTTTTTATTGTACTATCTGGAGCTTTTCTCCTCGGGTCTCCACTGAAAATGGGACAAAATCCCAGTTGGACTAACCTGGTGAACAAATGTCAATAAATAAATAAATAAAATATTCCCTATTCCCTGAGGCATGATGATCTCCGAGTTGATATAGATAGGTTTGGGTATATGTGGGCTTGCCCTCTTGCAAAAAATGTTTAAAAGAAATTAGCTCTAAAGTGCACATTAAAGCATTTATAACCCTATAGGCCCCATACCCCAGCTTAATCTGATTATTTACTTTGCATTTATTACAGAGATGTTCTTGGGCAGTTTAGGGTGTGTTGAAAAGATGAAGAAAAACAGAAAGTTGAAGAGTAAAACAGAATTTCTTTCTGTAGTCATTTTTTTTGTTAAGGCCATCACAGCATCCAAAGATTAGAAAAAACTCTAAGAAGAGCAATAGAACATCTAGATCCTCCATAACATCTGAGTGTTTAGTGCCCCCAGATCCCTGGCTTAATTCAGTTATTTCCTTCACAGTTATTATTGTGCAGTCTGTCCCAGTTATAGTTTATTGAAAGGACATTGGGCAAACCTGAAGAATAAGGCATTTGTCAGAAAAGGTAGAAAACTGTCATCTTGGTGATGTAGGAAGAACTTGATGAAGAGGCCACTGAGGAATGTGTGTGTGTGGGAGAATTGATAAAGTAACAGATTTAAATACCATTCATTTTTGAAGAATATGGAGTCAGAAACTCAAATGTCAGTCATTATTTAGTGACTGTAACCCTCTATAACCAAGCAGAAATGTAATAGAATGCAATGTAATGTAATGCTCTTGCTTGCCACAGCCAGGGAACATAGCCAACGTTTTTGAATTGCCTGCCAAATTCCAGAATGTAGCCCGTGAGTGAGGGTCTGAGTTAAACTTTTGTAGTAGTCATGGAGAATGAGAGGGTTACATCCTGGGAGTTGGCAGATAATTCTAGAAGATTAGCAAAAGTCTCTGCCTGAGGGCCTTAGCATTCTGAAAAAAAAAGCCATTTTGTAAAATCTACAACAAGTGGAGTAAATACGCCAGGGCTTTTTTTTTCTTTCTTTCCTTTCATTGCACAAAACAAATATTTTTTCCAAAAAGAGTTCACATGGTGGTATACAAGGTGTATATCTGGCTGCACAATCGTTCATAGGTCAGATACACTTTTTTTAGTCTTGGGCTCAGGTAGCAGTAAGACCTTATTTTACGTTGGTTGTTCGACTACATTTGGTCTCTTGCTGTGTCAGCATGTTTAGAGATGCAAAATTATGTCAAAGAGATCATACATTGCTGATAATATTACAACAGTTAGATGGTGATTGGACTGACTGTCCCTAAAATCAGTACCTTCAGCACTGAAATAATTCTAGGCATGATAGTAGTTAATTTGTTACTTCATCTGAAGCTTCGACACATTTCACATACGTTGACTCACATTGTAGCATTTTGACTGGTTCTTTATTGCAGGCACAGGATTAGACTTGCTTGCTGTAATGTTTACAGTCAGTATTCAGATCCTAGCCAATTCACAAAGTCATGTTGGTCAAATGACATTATCCCAGTGATGTATGAGCTGAATAAATGCTGAAATGTAGTTCAGTGTATCCAACAATGTTTCAGGCATAGAAAGTCAGACTCTTATAGATAAAACTCTTCTTTAATAAAACACCAAAATAACCACAGGATAAGTGCTTTCGCAACAATGCTTCATCAGATCCTACTACAAAAAACATGAGAAACTATTCAAGTATTTAAAAAGCCTATAGCCAATCACATACTTTCTCATTAATGATGCAAAGGTCTAGCTTTGAGAGCTGGTTTTAAAGGTATAATATAATTAAGGCCAGGAAAGCTATGTGCCTACAGAGCTGCTATCCAATTCATCTCCTTATATTCCACTTTGTTGTTCAAATCACCTCCTCTAGGGTCATTATGAAAAATATCTACCACTGTAAACTTGAAGGAATGGCCCTCATTATCCTTGATGTGTTTATAGACAACATTTAAGGTCCTTTTATTCCTTATATCTCCCAGGTGCTGCAAAACCCTCTCTTTAAGCTTCTGAGTGGTCTTACCTATGTAGAAGGATGTACAGTCTACACATGTAGCATTCCAACAATTTGCATATAAGTGAAATTCATATAACTTATCTGTGACAGGGTGTTTAAACTGTCTGTTCCCTGACATGAAACTTGCTACATTGGATTTTAACACATTGTTCACAATTATACCCAATGATTATGGGGTTGAATCGATTAGAAGTTTTCTAATGAAGTTTCATGTTTTGACTAATATACAAGTACAAGTAATTTGTACTTTAATTGAATTGATTCTGAAATATAATGTGATTATGTTTGGGGAAGGCATATACTGGCAGCCGCAGGGTGTGGCTATGGGCACACCCTGCGCTAACAGTTATGCCAACCTTGTATTAGCAGAGTGAGAGGACAATGTCATTTTTATTGAACATTTATATAAGGCAAACTTATTATATTCTAAGTGCTTTGTTGATGATATTTTTATTTTGTGGGGGGGGGGGGGGGTGTAGATTCACTGAAGGAATTTGTCAGATATATGGAGAGTAACAGCATATGTTTTAAATTTACCCTACATAGTTCACATGAGCAAATAGATTTTTTAGATACTACAGTTAAACTTAATGATGATGGAAGCTGTGAATCCCTTATGTTCTGTAAAGAATGTAGAAAAAATAACCCATTAAGTAGGCATAGTATGCATCTCAATAGAATCTTTGGTAACATTCTTAAAGAGTTCATTTTTACATGAATCGAGATTACACACAAATGTAATAGATTATGAGGCAGCTGTAGATGCATTAAGTGAAGAATTTAGACAGAGGGGATATGCTACAAGTGAGTTGAATAATAAACAACAAGAGGTACATGCCCTGAGGAACACAGAGGGGAAACCGTACTTTAGAGGTGATAGGAGGCATGAAAAGAAAGGGACTCTAAATAAACCTAGGTGTGGTTTTACATTAAAGTACAGCAGTAATATACAATCTATATGTAATGTGGTAAGAAATAACTGGTCCATTCTAAAAATTGATGATAGGATGAATGAACTGGTGGGTGCTAAGCCTAAATTAATTTTTAAAAATAACATCTCGTTGAAAAGGGGAGCTGTGTTATAAGCCCCACTGTGAACAAACTAGGTTGAGCACAAGAGTTGGCACTTTTCCCTGTAGGAGCTGTAAAGCTTGCAGTTTCATGTCAGGGAACAGACAGTTTAAATACCCTGTCACAGATAAGTTATACAAATTTTGCTTATATGCAGATTGTTGGACTGAGAACTTATGTATTTAGCTACATGTGTAGACTGTACATCTTTCTAAATAGGTAAGACCACTCATAAGCTTAAAGAGGGGGTTTTGCAACACCTGGGAGATATAAGGAATAAAAGGACCTTAAATGCTCTCTATAAACACATCAAGGATAATGAGGGCTATTCCTTCAAGTTTACAGTGGTAGATATTGTTCATAATAACCCTAGAGGAGGTGATTTGAACAACAAAGTAGAATATAAGGACATGAATTGGATAGCAGCTCTGCAGGCACATAGATTTCCTGGCCTTAATTATACTATACCTTTAAAACCAGCTCTCAAAGCTAGACCTTTGCATCATTAATGAGAAAGTATGTGATTGGCTATAGGCTTTTTAAATACTTGAATAGTTTATCATGTTTTTTGTAGTAGGATCTGATGAAGCATTGTTGCGAAAGCGCTTATCCTGTGGTTATTTTGGTGTTTTATTAAAGAAGAGTTTTATCTTCAAGAGAGTCTGTCTTTCTCTGCCTGAAACCTTGTTGGATACACTGAACTACTGTGGATTTGTGATTATTTTGGTTGCAGTGAATCCTTTGTTCGTTGGACTGGTTATCTTGGTTGCTAAACGCTGAAATGTCTCAGGTATTGTACATTAAATTTGCTTAATCAGTGGCTGTTATCTGGAATTGTGATTGAGTGCAGCAATTAGTGTGGCAAACATATTGAAGCCATTGTGGTGAAATAGTTGTAAATTAAGACTTCTGTTCAGCAGTTTAAACTGTCTATGATCTTCTGAGCACAACCTCACTAATTTACTTTATTATTTGTTAACAAGTTAAATGAACTGACCATCAGAACATTTTCAGCAACAGTCAAGCCCAAAGTTTTCATAAAATGGTACAATATCTGATGCCCAATTTGAAATTTGAGACTCTGTAATGGGAATCCTGGAACTGTGAAAACTAAGTAAGATTTTACACATAGAATACTTGAGTGCAACTCACAGTAAAAAAGTTTTTTGCAGGGTGATTCCTCATGAACTCCGTGATTGCTGTACATCAGAAAAGGAGGAATTCTCTAAAATATAATATATTTTCCCCAGTCTCATTCAATTTCTTTGAATTTTGGGACTAGCTCCAATGGGTCTCAAACACATCAGAAGAACCCATACAAATTACAAAGAGATATAAGAAAAACACTATAATAATGTTCAGTGATTCATGCATACATAACATCTTATCTATTTGCTAACTGTGTAAGAAGGCTGGAACATTTAGCCTTCTTTAGTTGTGACCCAGGCCAAAGGCAATATATAAGCAATGGGATAAACAGAAAAATATACACATTGAAGAAATGTATGGCAAATCACACAGGTACATTAGTAACACTTGATAAACTAGGATACCTTACAATGCATTTTAAGGTTAATAGTCATGTTAGATAACAATAAGTAGAAACTATTTTATGACCAGCCAGTACTTCAGATCCCTGAGAGAGTAATGCTTATAACTGCCAGTATGACGTGTAACTTGTATAGTAAGGAGAGTTAAAATAGTGTGATATGTAATAATTCAAGAGACAATAAATTATTAGTGTAAATAATCAGAATGTTTCCAACCTGATGGTTATATAATAACAATGCAAGCATAAGACATTTCAGCTGGTTTTACTTTTTTTGTGGGAAGACATGGTCCTATAGCTGCTTCAGATGAACCACAACACAGTCTGGCAGTGAATAAAGCCTTTTCAGTGTGTCTTACCTCCTGTCACTCTATTAAATCTTTTGTGGCACTTAATACAAAATCTGCCCTCTTCCATTTCTTTCTCACTCTGCATCTGAATTGTTTTTTCCAATTTGTCTTGCAAATACTATTATATATCTCCCATTTCTTGTAAAAACAAAGAATATGTATTTTTTTTACTCCATCTTAAATTGTCTTTGCTGGGAGCAAAAACAATATTGCACCTGCAGTTACATTTTTATTGTCTCTGAGTGGCAACAAAGGCAATTGTTCTTCATCAGTTCTGTCTGTGCAATCTCACGTAGAAATTAAGTCAAATTAAACCTCACTGAATTTCTTAGGAAACTTATTTTATACCTATGCTTTTTGTTTTTCCTTTACTACCTACTACTGCATTCTTTGTTTACACTCCTGATGGAAGCAAAACCTGCAACTCTCCTTTTCTACTAACAAATAAAATAACCAATGCTGGCAACACAGGTTATAGTCATTAACCGTACCTCCTTACATAAATAAACTAAAATTACAGCTAGTGATTATCTCTATTTTGTAACCTCTTCCCCACACACAAACTTCATGTTTGGGTTTCCCAGCCCTTGGTGACATTTGTATGTGTTTTCTTTCCTTTTTGTTCCCTACTTTTGGTGGCGGCAAAGACATTTCTGTATTCTTCCCCCTCTTTCCCATGCCTTTGGTAGCAGGAAAGACATGTTTCCTATCTGTATTCTCATACTCTACTTCGTGTATTCTTGTAGTCATCAACTTCATATGCTACGTTATACTACTCTGCTATAACCCACTGGAACTCTCATTCTTTCCAGAGCCTTCAGTAGCAGCATAGGTTGCTCTGAAACTTCTGTGATTTATTTAGTGTGCAGTAGCACTTGTACACTTACCGTATACACCTTGACATGCATTGTTTCCAGTGCCATGTTGCATTTGTTTATTATTCGTAACTGTTTTATGGTGTGATCCTGAAAATAAAGTCCTTCATAAGTTTTATTTTTCCATCTGTCATTTTTACCTGGAGGGAGTACTTTCAGGTACATGCATAGACTTTAATGGGCACACTAAAACATATGCATGGGGCCCTGTATATTAAAGTCTATGGACACATCCCACACAAATCCTTGAATGACATCAATGACAGACTTAGTAGAATTACATGGACAATACTTAATAAAATGTTCATAAAGATTTTTATTAAGAAACTGCCCTTGTAATTTTAATCAGATATAGTGGAAAATGTATTGTTCCACTTAAGTTACAAAGTGCAGCATGTGTGACTGTTCACTTTAACTAACCCCAGGAAACACATTACTCTTACACATTTAATATTCTTTAATCCTGCAGTTATGAAATTAATTTACCAATTTTACCTTATATAATTCTAATATTCTGTTTACCTAACACCATAATTTCAAAACTTATTATTATCAATGTTACTAAAATTGGCATCTTTGTTCTCTTCACCAACTTTTATTTGCACTAATCTGTTCATAACTGACAGCATCTAATCCCATTAGCTTCACCAACCACCAATGAACTAAACTTAGATAAACCTTACGTTCAAAATGTAGTCATCTCCAAAACACCTTCAGTTACTTAACGGAGCAGGATACCTTACTGAAAAACAGTTATGTACACAATTCTGGCTAGTTCAAGACTATTTTAGCATTAATCTGAGCAGAAAACAATACCATGAAAAGACTACTGGGATTAACCAGGTCAATAAAGGGCAAATAAATAAAAATAAAATTTATCACAGAAAGAGATGCTTAAAAGGACTTAAGACAACACTCCTTAATATAAACAGTGTAAACAATAAATGGACCCTACTGAAGGGATGACGATAATTAAGTTGTGGTAAAAAGATAACTGGTAGCTGTTTGAAATATTGAAACTCAGAATGCTGAGACCTATAACATGGAGACATAGTGGCCAAAAATCCATTCTTACATATACTAACTCTGAGCTTGCCATTTCTTGGAATATTCACTAGTACAGTTACATAGCATCAAAAAAAAAAAAAACTTGTGCTGTCATTTAACTATTGTTAATGTTGTTTTGTTTATTGTTTTACTACTGTAATGACTAGTATTATTTCTATTGTTTACTGTGCTTGTATACTACTGTAGTGTTTTTTATTGTACTATCTGGAGCTTTTCTCCTCGGGTCTCCACTGAAAATGGGACAAAATCCCAGTTGGACTAACCTGGTGAACAAATGTCAATAAATAAATAAATAAAATATTCCCTTTTCCCTGAGGCATGATGATCTCCAAGTTGATATAGATAGGTTTGGGTATATGTGGGCTTGCCCTCTTGCAAAAAATAAGTTTAAAAGAAATTAGCTCTAAAGTGCACCTCAAGGCATTTATAACCCTATAGGCCCCATACCCCAGCTTAATTTGATTATTTACTTTGCATTTATTACAGAGATATTCTTGGGCAGTTTAGGGTGTGTTGAAAAGATGAAGAAAAACATAAAGTTGAAGAGTAAAACAGAATTTCTTTTTGTAGTCATTTTTTTTGTTAAGGCCATCACAGCATCCAAAGATTACAAAAAACTCTAAGAAGAGCAATAAAACATCTAGATCTTCCATGACATCTGAGGGTTTAGTGCCCCCAGGTCCCTGGCTTAATTCAGTTATTTCCTTCACAGTTATTATTGTGCAGTCTGTCCCAGTTATAGTTTATTGAAAGGACATTGGGCAAACCTGAAGAATAAGACATTTGTCAGAAAAGGTAGAAAACTGTCATCCTGGTGATGTAGGAAGAACTTGATGAAGAGATCCAGGGGCCACTGAGGAATGTGTGTGTGTGGGAGAATTGATAAAGTAACAGATTTAAATACCATTCATTTTTGAAGAATATGGAGTCAGAAACTCAAATGTCAGTCATTATTTAGTGACTGTAACCCTCTATAACTAACCAGAAAACTACAATTTTATGATGAAAAAACAAAAATAGAAACAACACAGGGACAGTCATAGTTCTCAACTTTCTTCCTTAAGTAAAGGAAACAATGACAAACATAATGGGATGAGTTCCAGATCTGTGGGGTGTACACAAAATATAAGTATAGCTTTACTTTCACACTCATCTTTCTTATAGCATTCCACCAAAGATAGCTATTTATTGTGTGCAGTGCTGATACATGTGATAGAATGTAAAAGAAATTATGGCCAACGTGGTTCTCAGAAATATGCTGCAACCCCTACACACACACAGACACACACACACACACACACACACACACACACACACACACACACACACACACACACACACACACACACACACACACACACACACACACACACACACACACACACACACACACACACACACACACACACACACACACACACACACACCATGGTATACAGTAATTTTGGCAAATGCATTCCTCGGCATTACTGTGACACCAGATCAATGACTACTATTTAACAGTGATCAGACAACAGCAGGGATATATCACTTGTAGCCACAGCTGACCTTCATACCCATTAATTATATCCACTTTACTGCATACTCTTCAGATGTCAGATTGTGGCAAATAAATAAAGGTCACAATAATAAAGTATTTTGTATTGTTTCACACAGGTCCACACTAGTATTGAAAGTCAGATTGGTCACTATTTAAACTGAGCAAACAACAAGTGGGTCATCTATTTTAACCCCCAGACAATTCCCCCACCTAGCAGTTATGGTCACATTTGTGTGCACTTCAGTTAGCTGATAGTAATAAAAAATGATGACCATACAATACATTTCAACTTTGTTCTATATAAACATTAGCCACACATTAAAGTATTTCAAGTTGCTTCACACAAATCATACTAATCTTGCATAGACACAATAATGGGCAAACAACAGTTAGTCATGTTTCCTCATGTGCAACCCCAGCAGCTATAGCTAACTTGTCTTTTTACATCTTACATGTCAGCTCTTTAAAAGTTGCTCTCTCATTTCCTTAGTGAAAGCCAAAATATTGGGAAACAAAGTCTCAAAATCAGGGACAAATTTTAAATATTGCTGTTGCATATTTAGAGTCAGTAAAATAACAGATTTGTATAGCATTCATTTCTGAAGAATATGAAGTCAGAATTTCAAATGTCAGTCATTATTTAGTGACTGTAACCCTCTACAGCTATCCAGAAAGCTGCACATTTTATGATGAACACCAAAAACATAGACAACTCAGGAGCACTCATATTTCTCATTTTACATCCTTAAGAAAAGGAAACAGAGGCAAAAATAATGGGATGAGGCACAAAATCAGGAACAATCTTTACTAGAACACCAGACTTTGGAGCAACATGTGTTTTATGAAAAATAAGAAGTATGAAACTCTAGTGTAAGATATTACTGACTATAATTCACTTAAAGGTAATGGTACAACAGGCTTTTTAACAACATGCATTTTCTGAGCAACGAGAGCTATGAAGTTCTGAAGTCTGACATGATTGACTGCATTGCAAGGGAAAGAACAATGGAACAAAAGTCTTTGCATCAGCATGCACTTTTCTGATCAATGAAAAGTGCAAAACTCTAATGTTGCTGTTACTGGCTGACTGTAATCTTTAGTAACTTACCAGAAAAAATCAAGGATTTTATGAGGAGCAGGACAAAAATATGAATCAATAATCAACTATGTTCTACAGAATCAAAGACAGTCAAGAGGACTGAGGACAAAATGTAGAATCAGGACCTGCTGACAATGAACACGTTTAGAAGGCACATAGAGTATGTTTCTGGTAGGTATTTGGTTTGATCTGGAAATGTGTCCAGTTGTCATATCTGGTTGCCTGTAAGGATTAAAAAAAGTTACCTCATATTCTCACTATATGCTGCTATCTCCACAGTCACTATCCACTTCCCTTCACTGTTTAATATGAGTGGACGTTCTACTTTTTGCCATCACAACAAGGACCTCTTCCATAGTACATTGTTCAGCCTTTCTGCTCATTATTTAATGATTTGCTTTCTCTTAATTTCTTTAACTAACTAAATAAATATATACATACATACATGCATACATAAATTATGTATGTATGAATGTACTTATATTTGTTTACCCAGATAGTGCACTGATCTTAATGTACTATTTGGAGGCAAAACCTGGGTGAATAGGATCACACAATAAATTAGCAAAATATATTTACAGATATTAGGATAAATAAATAAATAAATAGATAAAATAAAGTGTAGAAAAGTGCTCCTATGTGAGTGGTGCCCTAGGGAGCCATCTGTTTAGCCTGTGCATTAGGCCAGCCTTGTATAGTAGACACTTATTTCATAAACACAGACAACAGACCAGGTACTGTTGATAGAATCCTACTGTTGTCCCCCCTCCCAGTAAAGGGCAATTATCATTCTAAATGTTCCCACTCCTGACCTTACTTTTGATGTTGTCCAAATTGAATAACTGGACAGCAACAGGTAGGTTACCATATCAGACTGCTGTAGGGGTAATCTGTATTCCCTACCAACCACTTTGTTCTTATTAGAAGGCAAATCCAAAATAAGAAAAGGTGAAAACTCCACGACAATTGAAGTAAGCCAGGAGGATTGTCCACTCATATGACTATAAATCCACAAATGTATATGAAAGGAACAACTTCTTTATTGAAAAAAGTAAGCGCTTTCGCGTCTCTCTGGATGCTTCATCAGACTTAAAATAAAAACCAACATTCAAAATCACTTAAATACCACACTACTTACATAATAAACCAATGAAACATCTCATATGAAACTTCTGATAAAATAAGGTTATATCCTTAAAGGTATATAGCTTGTATGCAGTTGGAAAAACACATAGTCATAGAAACCTTCAGATATATCACTTTTGAATAAATAATTGTTAAAAATGGACATAAAAATAGTGCATCTGAAGCTAAATAGTATATATGAATATATATAAAAATCATACATATAAATAAAAGCATAAGCATTCAAAAATGTGTATATTAAAACTTCAAGATACCTATACCATTAGGATAACATAAGTAATTTAATGTCTCAGGGGGTTATCTAAAAGAAATGGCTTTAGTGTAAATCTGTCATTCAAGCCATGCCCTTTATCTGCAGATAACCTCATCATCCATCTAGCTTCCTCCTTTTCAGTGTGATTACTAATGTTCCCTAATCTTTCAGTGGCATATATAAATTCTAAAACCATGAACCCAAAAGTATGTGTTGTGTCACTTTGTAGAACATGATTAGCTAGAGCGTTACATGCATTCTCTCTGTTAATAGCATATAAATGTTCCCTGATCCGTTCTCTTAATGTCCTATTCATTTTTCCAACATAGAAACATTTACATTTGTTGCAGAGAGCCATATAAACCACATTTCTTGATTTACAATCAGCATAGTGGTCAAACTCATACTTGATACCTGTATCTGGATGTACAAAGCCATTGGTATTCATAATAAAACTACATTGATTGCAACTACGACATGCATAGGTTCCCTTCCTGGTGGAGGTTAACTTATTGGTTCTTCTCTTCTCATAGCAAAGCAATCTTTTTAAGGATTTGGTGTTTCTATAACTAAAACTAGGATTGGATCCTACCAATCCTTTTATATTGTCATCCAGTTGTGGTATCCCCCAATGTTTTTTGATAACCTCTACTATAGAACGATTACTATTTGTGTTGGGAATTACTATTCTTTTCTTTCCTTCTCTGTTTTTTCTACATTCTGTCCCTGTTTCATTATTTCTCTTAATATATGGTAGGCCTGCTTCATCACGTTCTATTTCATGTAACACTTTAAGATCTTTAGTGTGATAGCCTCTGTCTATAAATTCTTGTTCCATCCCTACAATTGTACCAAAATACACAGAGTCATTACTTGTTAAGCGGGAGTAATGCATAGCTTGATTCTTAACTATATTCCTGTGGATGTGTGGGGGGTGCATACTATCCCTGTGTAAAATGGCATTCCTCCTGCATGGTTTTCTATAAATCTCTGTGGTAATCATCCCCTTCTCTTTCAACAACAGAACATCCAAGAATTCTAATTTATATTGAGATTTCTCACTAGTTAATGTCAAAAAAGTCGTCGTACCATTAATGTATGTAGTGAATTCTTCTAAAATTTCTAGCTCACCCCCCATACCAAAAAAACATCATCTACAAACCTCTTGTAGTATTTAATGTGTTTGGAGTATATCAGATGTTCCAAAATATATGTAGACTCCCAATATGCCAATACCAAATTGGCATAAGAATTGGCACATGGTGTGCCCATCGCTACTCCTGTTGTTTGTAAGTAATCGTTCCCATTGAAAGTGAACACATTGTTTGTTAAAACTAATTCTAATAACATGGTGATCTTCATAATTTGACTGTTGGTCATCCCTTTTTGTATTAAGTATAGTCTTAAAATGTCTATACCTACATAATTCGGTATACTAGTAAATAATGAATTCACATCTAGCGTCACCATATAATCCAAATCATTTAATCTCTTGTTAAGACTGTACTGTGCTAAAGTCTCTAAAAATTGTTGTGTATCACGTAAGATGGAAGCAGTAGAGTCTACTATAGGTCTCAGGTGAAACACCAGCGAAAAAAGAATGAAAGGAGCTCAGTTTCTGATGTAAAGCATCAGAGAAATGTTGTACCTTCCTGGTCTTGTTAACTTTCAAAGATGGTACTCTTAAAACGTCATTTTTAAAGGCCGACTATGGAAATGAACACTGCAACAAAGACCTCAGTTAAGAGCTGGAATATATTCTGTACTCATTGTAATGGCAAGGAATATGAGCTATCATATCTCCATTAGCCAAGAGGCAGCACATTTTCATCTGCAGTAACTAAACTTAAAAAAAATCATTTTTGCAGGGAGGTTGTGCCCCTATACTTCCCATGTAGGGGGATCTTCTCCCTGTAGTCCAAATCCCTTTATATCTATATCTGTCTGTATCTATGTCTATATGTAGATATAGTTATATATGTATATAGGTTCATAGGTTCATAGGTAGGTACTAGGCTATTGGCCCTAGGGCCTATATAAGCCTAGCCAAAAAGGTACCCTGGCTTTCGCCACCCGAGGAAAATTATTTTCCTGTGCCTCTGTCAAGCAGAGCCACAGAAGTGATCCACAGGGTGAATTTCCTATTTCCCATCCAGTCATCAATATTTTTCTTGAAGAGTGCTAATGAGGAGCTTTGTTTGACATAGATAGGTAGTCGGTTCCAGAGTATGGGAAGTCTCTGGTTCAGGAATCTATCCCTCCAGCATGTTCTGTTTATTGTGGTGACAAGGTTTAGGTCCCTAGAGTGTGTAGCTCGGAGGGATTGGGATTTCTTTAAGTGGAGCATGTCCAACAGCTCTGGGTTTGACATAGCTTTGTATTTTAGGCAGAGATCGCTTCTGAGTAGGCAATATGCGACGGAGTAAAGCTGGAGTTTTTTTAAATGGTCTGCTTAGGGCATCTGTTTGAGGCCAGTAATCCTCTCTGTGAGGTATTTCTGCTGCCTTTCCAGTTGTTGTAGATGTCTTGTGAGGTACATACCGAAAGGGGCATTGTACTCTATGATGGGTCTAATGAGTGATGAGTATAGGGGAACAATGACCTCTTTTTTTTCTGGATGAGAAACCTTTTGTGACGAGGTGTGCCATGTAGAAGGATTTCCTGACCACTGTGACATAGGGATTTATACCTAGTTTAGTGAGTTTATCCATAATTCCAGAGTGGGGTATGGTGTTGAATGCCTTGGCGAGATCTAGATAGGCTGTGTGAACCACCTTACCCTCATCTATGGCTTTGGTGACTGCTTCAAAGAAGTCTATCAGGTTTAGGAGACATGATCTGCCTTTTACAAACCCGAACTGTGTGGGGTTCAGAGTTTGGAGATCTCCAGTGTCTTTGTTTATGAGTTCCATGATGATAGTTCCATGGCCTTGCAGAGCAGACTCATCAGGCTAATGGGGTGGTAGTTCCCGCGGTCTGTCATTGCTCCCCCTTTGTGGAGTGTGATAACCGTCATTGTGCACCATTCAATGACACAAAGCTTGAGATGAGGCTGTGACTGAACATGGTACTTAGGTGGGGTGCCAGTTCATTCTGTAGTTCATGTAGAAGGCAGCCCGGGATGTTGTCAAGTCCCATGGATGCTGTGTTCTTGGCTTTGGAGACTGAGGTTTTTACCTGTGCAGCCGTGATTACAGGAACTTTGCATTCTTCCGGTATAGAGATGGGCCCTTTAGGGGGTGAGAGGGGTAAAGTTAGAACTGAACCTATCTAACAGGATGTTGGCAATATCAGTTGGTTCTGTATATTTAGTGCCATTGTGCTGTAACTCAGAGCAGATCTGAGTGTTGCCATTGAATGATTCTTGACATAGCTATAGAATGCTTTATGGTTGTCTTTAGAATCAGTGGCGATTTTGTTTTCATAACTAGCTTTGAAGGATTTTATGAGGCATCTCAGCTTACTAAGGCTGACTAGGGAGTTCCACCAATCATGGGATTTTACTCTTTTTTGCAATAGTTTCTTTCTTCTGTTGTAGAGTTTGTTTATGGCAGAAGACCACTAGATTGGCTTCCTTTTTTTGGAGGATAGAATCTTGGTTCTGTTAGGGATAGCATGATCCATGCATTTGTGTAAGTGCTTATAAAGTGTATTTGTGTAGGATTCAGCAGTCGTACCTCTATTGTCCATCTGCATGGGTGTCGTAAAGTTTGCCACTTCTGTCTTAAGAAGCATGAAGTTGGCTTTGAAGACATTTTTTACGGTTGTTTCCCTAATGGGGGTGGGATGTGGATGTCTGGGGTGATTAGCTTGTGGTTGGATCTCACCAATGAGGAATTGACCTCTGGTGTGGAATACCGGTCACCCATGTTGGTGATGACCAGGTCTAGGATAATGCTGCCCCCTGTTTGAGTGTGGGTAAGTTGATCCAAGGCATTGGAATTTATGAATTCCAGAAAACGTTGAGCAAAAGAGTTGGTACATGAATAGTTTTCCCAGTTAATGATGGGGTATCACCCATTATTAGGGTGTTGGGTTGTACCCTAATATTTTCCAATGTATCAAGAAAAGAGGAGTGGGAATCCTGGGGCATGGTGGGGGGTCTGTAGAAAGCTACAGTCTGGATTGCGGTCTTGCCCAGAGTTAGTTGAACTTGGATAATCTCGGATGCATTATGCTCAGCAACTAGTTTGGAGGTGTGGAAATCCTTAATGAATATGGACACGCCTCAGCCTTTAGCGTTTTGGTCTGGGTTAGGTGGCTGAAAGGTGTGGTATGAATTATAGCCTGGTAGTGCAGGGGTGCTCTCTGGAGATTTGAACCAGGTCTCTGTTACTGCACAGATGTCAAGGGTCTATATTAGATGAATGGAAGTTCATCTTAGCGAACGCTCACATGAGCAAAACTTGCAGAACTGAAAACCGCAATTGTGAGATTGTGGTACAGTGAAGATGGGAATATTTGCCCTTTCCTCACTGTAGTGCAATCTCGGAGTTGGAATATATTGTAGTTTCGAGTTCCTGGATTTTCGCTCATGTGAGCGTTCACTAAGATGAGCTTTCGTTCATCTAATATAGACCTGATGTTGATGCTCTCCTTTTTAAGGAGTGCCTCGAGTGAGTGCATTTTGAGGTTTAGACTTCTAGCATTGGGTAGCATTACCCTCAGATTTTGCTTGCTTGTACCTGTTACGGTGGTGAATTTGTCGTTTGAACCTTGCCTAAAAAAGGCACTATAGGGGTGGCAAGAGCCTTTGCCAGTATCCAGAATCCCATATGAGTGTAATTTGGCTGAATGCTGATAGAAGTGAATGGTTTTCTGACTGCTCTTAATAAATGAATGCTGGTAATGTCAAAATATGTTATATGGTTTCAGCTGTTTTTTTATCTGTAATTAACAAGTTACTTTATTCTTTTATGGGGTTTTGTTGGTGCAAGGTGGATTTTACTGTTTGTTGGCAGTGTTCTGTTGTGTGGTTTTGTCCATTTTGCTTGGGTGTGCGATTTTGGGAATCTCTGCCTATGCTATTATTTTGCAATGGCAGTGATTCCCATTTGTGGTAGATTTCTACATTCTTTGACTCGGTGCGATCATAGAGTTGATATATTTAAGTCTGGGGATAGGGCAAGGGCTTGGTCCTCTCCAAAAAATATTTTTTCTCTGTACTTTAGTTGTTGATGTTGCACATGATCAGTCTTTTGCATTTGCTATTTTAGGTTAATTTAAAACATGCAATATACTGAAACTTACATTTTCTGTTTTTCAAACTCCACAAGATCACAAAAACGGCACCTGCAGTAAAACAAACTCTGACATACTAAGACACTGGCATTTGTTGTGTGCTATTTCAAGCTGCAACAACAGCCACACAATCAGCAGCAGTATTCCTTTGGGAATTTATAAATTATAAATGGTTAAGAACTAAAAATGTTGAAGTGTGGAGATTCTTTTTTTTTTACACTACCGCCATCAAATTGTGCCACTTTATATTATTTCTTCAGGCTAAAGCTGTCAGAAACATGGACTAGTACAAGAAAAGTACAAGTACCAAATAGGACTTGATGAGGAAGAATGGAGAGAGGGACAAATGGGGAAATACTCTTAAGAATAGTGTACCCAGACAGAGGGAATTCTACCAGTCTGGCAGTTGGCTTAGAGTATTAAGGAGGTGTTAACGAGCTGTTTCTTGTGGTCCATTGTGCAAGGTTTGATTCCCTCAGCCTCTATTGCCAACTGTATGACTCTGATCAAGACACTTAATCAGACACTGCTCCTGGGCTGAGTCTGAAGAAGGTCCTTGAAAATCAGTGCTGTAGTCTGGAAAACAAATACATATTAAAATGTATTTATTTTTATATGTTTTGCATTTGTTTACAAGGAAAGTCCTACTGGGCAGGCATACATTTTCAGTAGAGGCCCGTGGAAAAAAGCTCCACATACAGACAAATCGATAATAGTATACAAAGAGATGATCTTTTTTGTATAATTAAATTATACAATGATAAAGTACAATCATAACATTAATTGGCAGTAGAAACATACTAGATAACACATATAAACTATAAGTATCATATTAGGACTATGTAACAAGTCATTTCTAGCAGTCAGGTATACAAATGTTACCGTTGTTGTTTTGTTTATACAGTCAGCATTTGCAAGTAGTATCCTTTAGAGTTATTTTTTTGTATTATGTAGGGATGAAGGGAAAGTGATTGTTAATGGTTAGTAGTAGGAATTGATTATAGATGGGGTGTTAGTAGTACTTTGTAAGGTAAGAGAAACTTGTAGTAGTGCAATATCCTGGCTAGTTGGGTGTATTGTTTTAATACTGGGTCGAGGGGTAGTGTTGTAAATACTTTAAAGTTAACCTGGACTAGTGCTTGAGCAGAGCCAAGTGTTTCTTAAGTGATTTTTGAGTAGCTTTTTAAAATGAGTAGTGTTTGATGTGGGTCTAATAGAGTCTGGAAGTGTGTTCCATATTTTTACTACATGACTAGATTAAAGAGAATCTCCTGCAGTATTTGAAGCCCTGATTACTTTTAGTAAAGATTTGTTGGTGGAGTGGAGTGTTTGTTTGTTGGAATAAGGTGCTATTTTGTTCTAGATGGCTAGTGTTTTTCAGGCTGGTGAAGTATTTATGAACCATTACCAGTTTATTATAAGAGCATCTGTGGTAATTCTGACCAGGAGAGTTCTTTTAGAGCAAGGCAATGGTGTGACCTGTGTGCTGAGTCTGTGGCAAACATTGCTGCTTATTATAGCATACTTCAAGTTTTTCAAGATCTGTTTTCTTAAGGCTGATAAGTATCGGAGAGGCATAAATGAGTGTAGATATGAGGTGGGTTCTAGTGATAGCTATCCTTGTACTAATAGATAGGAATATTTTTGTTTTGTTATTTCTATATAGGGTTCCCAGTTTTTTATGTATCTTTTTGACTGTTTGTGATATGTGTTGGTTGAATGTCATATTATTGTCAATTACCACTCCTAATAGTATTGATTGTGATTCTGTTGTAATTATTGTATCTGTAGCAGTGATGAAGAATGTGAGTTGGAAGATCATAAGCTTGGTTTTGCTGGGGTTTAGAATGACCTGTGAGTTTGGGAGCCATGATTCAGTTGTCGTGAAGGATATTTTTGTAATATCTTGGAGCTGTTGTATGATACAGGCAGCAGATATGAGTGTTGAGTCGCCTGCATATTGGATAAGAGAGGCTAGACAGGTGATTAAACTAAGGTTGTTGGTAAATACACTGAAAAGAATGGGGCCAAGTATGGACCCTTATGGGACTCCTAATGTGACTGGGAATAGGGGGGAGATGTCTTGTAACAATTTCACAGCTTGTTGGTGCCCTGTTAGATAGCTTTGGAACCAGGTGATAGCAGAGGGGCTGAGAGTTAGGTTATTGAAAGCCATCAGTAGCTTGGATGAGATACTGTGTCAAAGGCCTTAGACATATCAAGGAAGACTGATGAGGCTGTTTTACCTTCCTTTCTATAATGGTGTTGGTAAAACTCTCGAGGGCAGTTGTGGTGCAGTGGTTGGGTTTAAATCTGTGTTGAGAACTGGCTAGTAGCCTACTAGTTGAGAGATACTGGAGATGTTGTGAGTGAATACACCTTTTTAGGATTTTGGATAGTGGGGATAGGATGGCAATAAGTCTATAATTTGAGAGGGTACTTGCGTATTATTGCAACCAGATTAAATAAGTGCCATAATTCCTTATATTTTCATGAAAGGATGTGTGCTAACCTAAGAAGGGGTGTGTAAACTCTTAAGTAGTATTCTGTCAGATTGGTTTTCATATAGGAAGAGGAATAACGGCAAAATTCCTCTACCCTGGTACCGTCCTTTGGGAGCTATACACATGAGTGCTGCTTGTCAGTTATCATTAATGTCAACAGAAGTGGCCCATTTCTAAGCCCTTTACCTGGCCCCACTGTAATCTGCAATTGATAAAATTGGTAGATATTTGAGTGAATCAGTCAGCATTTACAGCACCTGTTGTTAGTACTGTAAGTGGCTGCTGGGATTAAACAAGTTCAACGTTACAGAACTATGTCAGTAAAGCAGGTTAACAGTTAACACCCCTGGTACATGAGCCCCACTGGGGGAAGGCAGCACTCCTTGAGAAATCAGTGCACCATTACTTACTATTACTTACAGCCACCTTTGGTTTTGAGGATCAGTGGTCATGGAAAGTTGGTCAGTATATTCATCAGTGACTTCCCTTTGATAACATTGTAATCAGGAATACAGGAGTTGTGATGCAGTGTACCTCTGTGGAGTTCACAGCAGACATGCTGGACAGCATTCAGGACTCAAAATTTTTATCGGTATTCCTCTTCGTTTCTCCTACCCTCTGTGACACAGTACTACTTACTTCTTTACACACCCCTTCTAAGGTTAAGATACCTGTTTTCACACAAACATGACAAATGATGGCACTTCTGAAATCTGGTTGTGATAATACATAAGTACCTTTGAGAGTTCAGTGAGTTTCCACCTTTGTGTAGAGGGATTATGTGTGATATTTTCAAGATCCGTGGGACGTGTTGTTCAGAGATAGTGCGATTAATAAGTATTGAGACAGTGTGAGTGATTGCTTTAGCTGCTTTCTTGAAAAAGTCAGCTGGTAGGTTATTGGCTGCTATTGTTATTGGCTTTAATTTTCTAAGTAGTTTTTGGATAGTGTTTGTAGGAATGGGTTGGAAGGAAAAGATATTATCATTATTGTTGGTTATAGTGGGTGTAGTTGATTGGGACAACTATTTTTGATGAGTGATAGAATGTTGTCAGTGAAATATTTATTACATTTTTCTGTGGTGGTGCCAAGGTTGTTTGATGTGGAAGGAGGTGGGGTTGATGCTTGCCCAGGGTGGATTATCTTTTTAACTGCTGACAAAAATGTTTGTGCATTTCTTTGATGGGTCTCATATATTAGCATAGTAATTTTTTTTGTCTTGTTTGATTTGGATTTTGGCTTTGTTTCTATGTTTTTGATAAGCTAATTGATCTGGCTGTGATTTGTTAGTGTACCAAAGATCCCAGGCTTTGTCTCTTAGTTTAAGGAGGGTTCTTGTTTCATTGGTTAGCCATGGAGTATAATATGCTTTGATACAAATTGTTTTAGGTGGTTCAATTTTGTTGTTGTTGTTTGTCTTTCGGCTTTTCCCAGTAAGCGGTCGCCACAGCGGAACTCTGGTCCGCTAATGATTGGCAGTAGATTTTTAAGAAATGCCGAGGTGCCAGCTAGATGCCCAACCTTCAATGAAGGCATGCCCATTTACACACGCATGTCTTTCGAACGCTACCCAACTGCAGGGAGGACATGCAGACTCCACACAGAAGGCACTCCCAAGCCCAACCGAGAATCGAACAGGAGAACCTCTTGCTGTGAGGTAACAATGCTACCACCGTACCACCGCGGCATCTATATTATTAAGAATTTTAAGGAATATCCCATTGAAGTATTCTGCAGCTGAATCTTGGGGCATGATTTTAAGGGGAGTTCAATTACATTATTTGAGAGTAGATATTAGTGTTTGGGAGTTAGTATTTCTTATTATGGATTTGGAAATAATTGGTATTTCTTATTATGGATTTGGAAATAATTGGTATGTTTGAGTGGATTTATATGTCTCCTGAGTAGATAGGTTGGTATGTGATCACTAAGGCTGTCAGGAAGACATCCAAAGTGTTGGGAGTGGGAGGGTTTGTTAATTAGTGTCCAATCTAGGATAGTCTGCCTGTTTTATTTTTTTTTTGTCTATTATGTTAGGGGTTTGGATAATTTATTTGAAGCCATACAGGTTAATATGATAACTAGGTGTTTGGGAATTACATAAGGACCAATCTATATTGAAATCACCCATAATGATGGTTTTATGAGTAATGTTTTTTAAAATCCAGTGGAGGATATGCTGTATGATAGCAAGATTGTTTCCTGGTGGGATACAGGTAACTATTGTGACTATGTGTTTGTTTGGGTTGATTTGAAGTTTGGTCAAAAGTATCTCTGCATTGTCAAATGTTGGTGAAGTTTAATTTAGTGGTTGCAGTATGAGATTGTTTTTGAACATTATGGCTATTGCTCCAACTCTTTTTCCTTTCCTGCTAACCCTAAGAATATTGTGGCCTGAGGGAATGATCTCATTGTCAGTAATATGTGGTTTAAACCAGGTTTCATTTAAGACGGCGATGTCTGGTAACTAGAGTGAGAGGGTGACATGGAGTTCCTGAACTTTATTAATGCTTTTGAGGTTTAAGTTAAGAAGTAGTAGGTTTGAACCTTTATTAAATAGATTAAATATATTCTGTAACTGGGGGGAATGTCTGTTTATTGGTGGTGGGTAATTTTAGGACCTGGATTGGGATGTATGTCTCTGCTTATCATAACTTTGGAAGCTATATTAACAAGGGTATTTAGTAGCTTAGAGATATGGTTGTGATATCTAAGGGAGATATTACTTGCACCATAGTGGACAGGTATCTTGTAAGTTATTTGATGAATGTGGAATTATAAATAGCTGGAGATATCTCTCTGTTTAGATGTTTCTTGTGTTTTGGAAAAGGGGATGTGATTTTATGACTAGGTTGAGGTGTAGGTATGAGAGAGTGATAATTAGTTAAATGAGAAGCTAGGGAGATCATTCTAAGAATTGTAGTATATAGTGGTAGCATATTACATTTAGGGAGCTATTTAGAGTATACAGAAAATAAAAGAAAAAAATGGGCTGTAGGTAATATCATTTGACCAGTAGATTCTATAAGGAATGTAACAGTAGTATTTAGGAGAAACAGGAGGGGATTAGTAAAGACAAGGTGAGAAAAAGTTAAGTGATTTGAGTGTTTGAGTGGTAGTAGATAGGAATTGAAATTGCTGAGCAGGTAGTAATTGGGAATGTCTTACATGAGGTTAATTACCGTCATTAGGTAATTGGTTATTTCTGCTGAGTGGGAGTGGTTTGGCAAAAATAAATGCAATTGAAGAGAGCTGGGTGGGAAGGGGGGTAGGGTAGGGAAGCAGATGAGCCCGAGGCAAGTGAGGGCGAATGGAGTGGGTAGAGCCTGGTCTCAGCATGTAAATGTAATCAGTGGAATGGCTTTAGGGTAAGTAAATTCTCATAGTTAATTCACAAAAAACAAGTAAATTAAAATGTATTTACATTTGTTGACCAGGTTAGTCCAACTGGATACATGTCCATTTTCAGTGGAGGCTTGGGGAGAAAAGCTCCAAGGTACAAACAATAATATAACATAATCTTTGTTAAACAAAGTTTACAGGTTCTGTTCAGCTATACACGTAATACAATCACACAAGGATTAAGATTACACAAGGTTAAAAGACCTAAAAAAGAAATGCCACACAGACAATGAGTAAGAGATAACACATGGAGAGAGGAGAGTAAAGTACTACAGCAACTAGAGCTATCTTAAATAGACATTATACCGCTATAAAACATTTAATTTTAACAAGGAATCATCAAATGGTCATTATAAAAATGCAATGTAATTTATGCAAGTGATTGTAATCAGCCTTGGTAATGCTAAGGCAAAAAAACTTAATACATTGTATATTTTTGGACATCCAAAAAAAAAAAAAACACTATTATCCAATTTAGTATCTTAACCTTACAGTGATTTTACAGTAAATGCCTTGGACAATGACCTAAGCAGTAATCTTAGCCTGCTCCTGTAAAGTTAATGCAATCATATCCAGTATTTTGTATAGGTTCAGACAGACAACAAATCAACTATCATTCTGCTTAATTCCTTTGGCTTTTCCGATAGTACAGTACACTTCTTCCTATTGCAGTTTTAAAGATAAATTACTTATAGGAACTGGTTCTTCATAATGCTTACAGCAATTAACTTCATGTATTGTAAAGTAATAGTAGTACTGCTTTATGTAGCACAGTAGACATATGTATTTGAATCATAGAACAATCTGGTCTATACATTTCCCGGTTTTCTAATGCATCCTTTTACTTAAGAAAAAATAGTATAACTAACACATTTTTTATTATAAAAAATGTATAACTGTTACTATATTGAGCAAAACAAACGATATCTAATACATCCTTTTACTAAAGAAAAATAGTATAACTGATACATTTGTTTACTGTAAAAAAATTGTGTAACTATTACTATATTGAACAAAATAAACATATATCTAATACATCTTTTTACTAAAGAAAAATAGTATAACTAATACATTTGTTTACTGTAAAAACATTGTGTAACTATTACTATACTGAGTACAATAAACAGATATCCTTCAAAGACACTCACTGTTGGGATACTCAGCACCAAGGGGATTGAGCAACTCTACTGAGAATTCAAAAATGACACCAAGGGTTTTTAAAAACTTTTGATAGCCAGTACTGGATATTAGCATGGAGGGGGAGGTTCAAGATCAGAAAAGGGAGGCTAGTGGGAATGTTTTACAAGAGCCTCGGCTCAGCTTGTAAATGTGAAAAAAGAAACAGTCAGTGGAATGGCTTTAGGATAAGAAATGATCATAGTTAATTCACAAAAAACAAGTAAATTAAAAAAATCATATTCTTTCAACAGAGTCTATGCCTTAGCGAGTATCAAGAGGTTTTTGCTTATAAGTTTTGGAGGTGAAGTTTGTATGTGGGGGAGGACAGCAGTCATCCCTGGTGGAGCACTCATCAGTACAGTGTTTATTGTGCACTTTATTGTTGTTGGTCCACCAGAAAACCAATTTAAGATTCTTGTGGGGGTTTTTTTTGTTTTATTTTGTAGTTTTATTCTTATTTAAAAATTAGAAGTAGAATTCATAACTGTGCAAGTACATTTAGCTTCTTTTTCAGTTGCAGCTTTGCTATGTTCCTGGTTTGTAGTTTAGGAGCAAGTCGCACAGTGTAATTGGACTAGACTAATTTCTAGTATTCAAAGGGGTATATAATTATGTTTGGATGCTCAGTGCCAAGGGACTTGAGCATCTATATATAAAATAAATTATTAAACCAGTGCATTAGTTAATTAAGGAAGGTGACTTAACAAAATCCTATGCAAATGTCCAAAGAAAGTGCTGGATACTGCAAGGGCAGGAAAGTTAACTTTCAATATAAATAGTGAAATGTAGCAGGTGAAGATAGGTGACAGGTAATGTACTCAAGAAACAGTGAGATGCATCCAAAAACATTTTATGTGAAGGATTCGTGTTGAGTAACTGAAGGGATGTTCAGTGACTGCTATAATGCAAACTATACTTGCTAAAAAACACTTCTGACAGTGGTCATAAAAGCTTTTTTTTTTTTTTGCAAGGGGCAAACCCCTCTTGGAACCCTGCCACTCCCCCGTGAGACGATCTCTAGCTCTCCAGCTGACATATACTAATTCCTCGTGAGTATAAGTACAAACTCCATGATCACTGGAAGTGGTTTTCATTAATTACAGCTCTCAGGTTCACAAATGGAAGCATGCATTTGTTAATAATTGACATACATTATAGGTAGCATGTGACAATGATGGAAACTATATATTGTCAATGAAATGAATAAGTCTGAGGCACAGAAAGAGTATAAATGAAGGCAAACATTGTCCTCTGCATTTCCACTGATGCAGTGGATGAAGCAGCTATGCCTGTGTGTTGTAAGCAGTAGTGGTGATTACCTGAGTTATGAATTTGTATTGTCAAAATGTAACCAAACTTCTGATGAGTGCAATCAGCCTTGTATTTCAGTAACACATTCAATGGGCATGGGTTCATAACGTTAACTAAGCCATCATGGTAATACACGGCTGTACAAAACAGAGTAAAACAGTACAAAATTATTTTTGCAGAGAGGCTGTACCCCTCTCATCATAACTCCTACTGAAAGGTTTTGCTCTCTGTATTCTAAATTATGCTTGAGTACCTACCTGCAAGACTTTAGTTTTAGTACAAGTGAAACAATAAATAGAATCCAAGTAAGATGATGCCTAAAGCTATAAAACAGACTCACAAGTTTAACATATTGGGGCTTCTCTTTTGGTGCTGCAATAATATTGTACAGTCACATGCTCTGGTCTTACAAAAGCTCCTTCATTTGAAGAACGGTCTTGGCCCTCTCTGGTTTTGCCAATGTGCTTTTTCTTTGTGTGTGTGTGTGTGTGTGTGTGTGTGTGTGTGTGTGTGTGTGTGTGTGTATATATATATATATATATATATATATATATACATATACACACACACACACATATATATGTGTGTGTGTGTGTGTGTGTGTGTGTGTGTGTGTGCATATAGATACTGTAGATAGCTGTACAGATGAATTGAAAGATAACTAGACAGATAGATATCTTCAAGATTTCTTTAGTTTCTTCTAAAGGAATTGTTTTCAGGTCTTCATTCAGCCATTAGTGTTGAGTTATGTGAAACAAGAAGTACTTTAGGTTTACTACAAGTGCCCAGATGATGTTAGCTCACTGCACTCTTGCTGACACTTGCTGAATGGTCAGTGCCCGACCTGCCACTAATCTGATCCCAGTGGATTACACAGCCCTCCCACTACCTGACCATAATAAATTGCAGAGCCCTCCCAGAAGCTTTTCTCTTACCTTAAAACTCCCACACAGTCCTAAACCCTAACCTGAATCATCATTCCCTAACCTTGGATCTCCCCTCCATCTCCCTAAACCTAAATTCTCTGATCATTGCCTAACCCTAAAACTCTCATCCTGCTCCCTAAACCTAAACTCCTCAATCACTCTGTAACTCTAAAATTCCTGTTCCATTCCTCAAACCTAAACTCCTCTCTTACTTCCTAAATCTAAATTCCCAAACCTCTCTCTAACCCTAAAGCTCCTTTCCTGTTACCTAAACCTAAATTTACCAATTGCTCCCTATTCCTAAAACCACCCGCCCATTCCCTAAACCTAAATTCTCTGATCACTTCCTAACCTTAAGTTTCCTTCACACTTCCCAAACCTAAACTCCCTTCCTGCTCCCTAAACCTAAATTCATCTTCTAGTTGCTGTCTAAAAAATCTAACCTAAACTGTCACCCCACCTCACACTCTATCCCCACAGCCATTGCACTCACCATACTTGTAAATAAATATAATTTGCTCATGTGACAGCCAACAGCTCCTGTCTCCATTGCAAGCAACCTGGACTGAGTGGTTGTAGTGCATGCAAATACTTTATATGCTTGCAACACGATTTCTCCTGTAATTTATAATAACACCTCTGACTTACTATAGTATCATATCATATGGCTTGAGTTTAGAAAGTGCCCTGAACAGTATCTATTGGATCCCAAGGTTATACTTGCAGTCAGAAACGATCACCATTGCAGAGTACTTAATGTTTCTTAAGTACATTTGTGCAGGTTTTGTCAGAGGAATTGTATTCCTTTGAGTAGTATCTTCTCGTCAGCCACTTTAAATGAATAAATTAAGACATGCTAGCTGGTGCTGTATTTATATTTTTGTTACTCTTTAGCTGTACTTCCAAAAACAGAATAACCAAGAAAGAGCTATGATCACTGTAGTGAAAGCATGCCATCCGTGAGGTGACATAGCAGCAGAAATAATGTGTCGCAGCAGGAGTGGAATTTTACTGCACTTAATTTATTTCTCAGAAAGGGGTTATTGATGCATGAATTAATAACTGCAGAAACATTCTGAGTACTCATTAAAAATGCCAAGTGTTTGCAGATTTGTTAATAGAGTTTCAACATTAATTCAGAATACAAATGCCACAGACTATTTCACAGAGCGGTATTCCAGATTCTTGGGATGAGTGACACACTACTGTTCCAAACTGCTGGTCATCTTTAAGAAGAATTTTTTGTTACCATTTATTTTTGCATTGCAAACCCTCACCAACACACTCCTGAGAGAGACTCTGGGATATTTTTGCTTAAGAGGATTCATAGCTGATTCCAAAGGAATCAATTTAAGCAAGAATCAGTGGAAGAAACTCTAATTAAAAACTGCATGTGTGACTTCTTTTTTTCTTGGGCATTTTTTCCTGGACAATTATTTTAGTAGCTTCTGATTATTAGGTTGCATCCTGTTTCCTTGGTGCTTACAGGCTGGTGGGCATATAAATTAGAAAGAAAATTTCACTTTGCTGCCCTGCTGCTGGAGGCTTGTATATATAGTTCTTTAACATACCTGACACAGTTAAAAATATAACAGTTTGTATAACATGTTGGATATCACTCTTGCTCACTCATTGCAGTGCAATATACATGCACCATATGTGAGGAGTATTTAAATAGATGAGAAAAACAAGATGCTGCAAGATGCTATATTCCAGTGTCTCAGACACATAAACACACACATTAAGACAATGTAAGACACATTCTAATGTCTGTATTCCTATTTTCTGCATATATATGCAGATGTTATGGCACAATATTGCAGATATTTCTGAGTTCCACAGCCATCTCATTGAACCATATTATGTCCACTAATGGGCTTCTCTGCAGAGAGAGGTAAAATCTGCAGTAGGATAAAATGAAGACGGGCCTTGGTAGGCTTGAAGAATGAATGCTCTAGACTGCTGCAGCTGGGAGTCTTTGCGGAAAAATGCAAAATGATCCACCTTGGGATACCAAAACAGGGGAAAATATTTTGCAGTAGCATGGTAGACACTGATTAACTCAGAGCAGCACAGCCAGTTTGTAAATGATACAAAGTGAGGTAGCAGGGTATATGAACACATAACCACACAAGATATAGCACATGGCATAAACTAATTTTTTCTATTATTGGTGATTTCACTTTGATCACATGACCTAATCTAGTGTCTCTACTTAGATTCTTAGTTAAATGCAGACCATTACAAGCCTATCTGTGAGGAAAATACCTTAACCGTTATATCAAGCCCACCCCCTTAAAATTCTTGTCCTATTTTTGGACCATGGCAGTACTCGAAACTACAATCTTCTTATCTGAAATCAGACACCTTATCTATTAGGCCACATGTGATGACCGTGCCCTGGCCCAGCAATCAAGAAGCCTCAATCCTCACCACAAACACCAGGGAGGTCGTCTCCTAGGTTGTCTCCTAGATGAGGAAAGGATAACTAATACACACAGTAAAGCACAATTTTCCTTAAGTGCACACAAAGATCACAGTCAGTCAGGGACTAGTTGCTCCCTTGCTCACCAGGTCCCCAATAAGACTCCCACTGGCACAGCTATAGAGTCCAGGTCTCAGCCTAACTGGGCAAGCTAAAACGTCCAGTACCCTGTCTGTCCAACCACTGCTTCGTGTCCCTGTCAAGTAGCTGACACAACACACACACACTTTGAGATAAGTAGTTATACAACTTCACAGACACTCCTGGGAAAGGCTGACACAGATTCTCCAACTGTGCCCCTTTACCCAGACTATACAGTAGTAATTACTGCCACCACCCAGTTAATAATATCAGCTACTAAAAGGCCCTTAAAAGGGTGTCCAATTATTACTGCGCAATATTATTATCCAATGGTAGTATGATTAACAGCCAAGGCCTTTTACAATAATCTCTATAAATATACAATGTACTCTAGAGCTTATCTCTACACAAAACAGCCACAGGTAGATGGTTTTAAAAATATTTAATAGTAAATAATCAAAACACAAGACAAAATTACTACACCACAGGGATATCTAAGAGTTCAGAGATCACACAGAAACTTAAAATAATACAGTAGGACAGGTCTGATCTCAAAGAAAAATACCTAATTAATCTTTCTAGCTTTAACTATTCCTACAAGAAATCACAGTGTTAAAACTTACATGTGAGCATAAGGCAGAGTGCAGGTAACTTGGATGTCCAAAGTCAAAATGCTTTCTAGTCTCTTGTGAGAAATAGTATTTAAACATTATAAACAAGCATGTCTCTGAGGCCCTCCTAAATTACATCATTTTTGACACTTAGGTTTTCCCAGTATTCATATTGCATCATCTTAACACCTGGTCTGAGTTCTCAGGCCACAAACTGTATTATTTAGCAATCTAACACCTGCACAGAAAATTACAATACAAGGCATTTCACATATACATTCTAGCAGAAACTAGAGCAATAAAGCACCTTCCACATCTAAATTCTGGTCATAAACTTTAGGCTTAAAACAATGGGCATGAAACCTTCATCCAGCCGCACTGGAGCCGAATTGTAAAACATTAAAGAGATTCATAAGATCTTTTCAACTTAAAAAGACACATTTGGAATACTTGGCTTGGTTTTCCTTACAGCAGATGACAATGTTGCAACAATCTTGAAGTTCATATTTGACAGTGTTTTCATACATTTAAAAACACAAGCCTGTATTTTACATTTATTTATACAGTTGATAGAATTATGTATCAAATTCTATTTGACTAGGCTGGCAGCCTTCGCCCATCTCTCTCCAATCGTCACATCTCTTCCCCCCCAGTGAACTCAAGCAAGTTTTTCAAGTGCCCCTTGAGAAACATCGCTTGAGAGTGTCAGGTCTATCTATCACTCCATTCGCTGTCTTGAGAGCCCATCTGCATTGGCATTATTACTCCCACTGAAGTGCTGCACTGACATATCATATGCTTGCAACCCCAGACTCCATCTTATCAACTTGCCATTTTGCTGACTGGCTCTGTTTAACCATGTTAGAGGGTTGTGATCTGTCATCACAGTGAATTTTCTTCCATACAGATTAGGCTGAAGTTTTTGTAATGCCCACACTATGGCTGGACATTCCTTTTCTACCTCTGCATAGCATTCCTCCCTGGGTTGGAGACTACAACTGAGATAAACCACTGGGTGCTCTTCCCCTCTGAAGAAATCTGGCTAAGTACAGCCCCCACCCCACAGTTTGAAGCATCCATCTGCACAATAAATTCTTTGCTATAGTCTGGACTGGCTAACACAGCGGGTCCTCCCAAAGCTTCCTTAAGCTTCTGAAATGCCTGCTCACATGCTGGGGTCCACACTGCCCTATCTGGCCTGTTCTTCCTTGTCAGGTCTGTAAGGGGAGCAGCTATGGTACTATAATTGGGAACAAACTATCTGTAGTACCCTGCTGTCCCTAAGAATGCCCCCACCTGCTTTTTGGTAACAGATGCAGGCCATGCCTGAATGGCTTCCACTTTGGCAGTTTCTGGCCTTATCTTACCACTCCCCACTCTATGTCCTAGGTAGGAGACCTCTGCCATACCCACCTGACATTTGCTCAACTTAATGGTCAACCCTGCCCTCTGTAGTCTGCCCAGCACCTCCCTGACATGCTGAAGGTGCTCTTGCCAGGAATGGCTGTAGATAGCAATATCATCCATGTAAGCAAGGGAAAACCCTCCTGCTTCTGCTAAGATATGATCTACCAGCCTCTGGAAAGTTGCTGGGGAATTCTTCATCCCAAAGGGCATCTTTGTGAACTCATACAAGCCAAAAGGAGTCACAAAGGCTAACTTCTCTCTAGCACTGGGAGTCAAGGGCACCTGTAGTAACCCTTGGTAAGATCAATGGTTGTAAGATACTTAGCCCCAAGCAGCTGCTCTAGGGCCTCATCTGTCCTAAGCATGGGGTAAGCATCTGACTCTGTGTGACTATTTAATTTCCTGTTGTCCACACAGAACCTGGTGCTGCCATCCTTCTTTGGCACGAGTACCACTGGAGAGGCCCAGGGACTGTTGGACTCCTGAATCACTCCTAGTTCCAACATCTCCTGTACCTCGTCCCTCAGAGTCTGTTTGACTCTCTCAGGCACCCTATAAGGAGCTTGCCTGATAGGCCTTTGGGGTCCTGTATCCACCTGGTGCTGCACCAGGTGGGTGCTCCCTGGTTTCCCGGTGAACATGCCCCCAAACTCCTGCAACACTGCTCGGATTTCTCAAACATGGGCAGGGGATAGCTGCTGGGACATTGCCACCCCTTCCACCGAGGTGTCAGACCGAGCCTCACTGAAGGGATCAGTCCCCAGATCTCCCTCAGACTCCTCCTGCAGTCCACTGCAAATGCTCAGCACAAGGGCCTCTCTATCATGGTAAGGTTTTATCATGTTAACATGGTACAGTTTGTGCCCCTGCCATCTGCCTAGCACTTCCACCATGTAGTTAACATCACTTACCTTTCTTACCACCTTGTAGGGTTCCTCCCAAGCTGCCTGTAACTTGTTGTGTCTGACAGGAATGAGAACCATCACCTGCTGCCCTACAGCATACTTTCTAGTTCGAGCATTCCTGTCATACCACACCTTTTTCTGTTGTTGGGCTTCAGCCAGGTTCTCCTGGGCTAAGCACATGAGTTCCCTGAGCATTGTCCTGAGGTTCAGGACATATGCCACAACAGACTCCTTGTGAGACTCACACTCACCTTCCCACTCATCTTGAATTAAATCTAGAGGTCCCCTCACCCTATGCCCATACAGCAACTCAAAGGGTGAAAAACCTGTGGATTCCTGGGATACCTCTCTGTAAGCAAACAACAGATGGGGCAAATATCTGTCCCTCTCCCTCTTAAACTGATCTGCAAATGCCCGTAGCATGGACATGATTGCAGAGTTTAACCTCTCAACAAGACCATTAGTCTGGGGATTGCATGGTGTGGTCTTCATGTGCTTCACCCCACAGGACTTCCACAGACAAGGCAGCAGGTCTGACACAAAATTGGCACCTCTGTCAGACAATATTGTCTTTGGGAAACCTACCGTGCTGAAAATCTCTAGCAAAACATTTGCCACCTTCTCTGCCTCAATGGAGGACAAAGCCACTGCCTCAGGGTATTGTGTAGCATAATCTACAATCACTAGGATATACTTTTTCCCTGTGGAACTTGGGGTACTCAGAGGACCCACAATATCCATAGCTACCCTCTGAAATGGCTCCTTAATCACAGGCAAAGGCATCAGAGGAGCTCTCAGCTTGTCTCCTGCCTTGCCTACCTTTTAGCACTGCCCACAGGTCCTGCAATACCCTGTTACATCTCTGGAAATTCCAGGCCAATAGAAATTTTGCATAATACCCCTTTTTGTACATTTTATGCCCCTATGACCTGCAAAGGGAATATCATGGGCTATGGCTAGAAGTACCAGATGATAAGCTCTAGGCACTAACAACTGCTGTATTCTCTCACCTTCTAGCCCTCCCTCAGGGGTCCACTCTCTGTACAGTAACCCTTTGTTCCAGTATACAGATTCCCCCTTTCCTTGAGAATCAGGTGCCTCCCTAGCTACCTGCCTCAGGCCTTGCAATGTAGGGTCTGAGAGCTGAGCCTGTCTCAAGTCTCTCCTTGTAACCCTTCCCAGCTCCCCTTCCACAGGAAGTCTGGCATCCTCTGACAGCGGTGCCTCACTGTCAGCCTGGGTACTACTACTCACCTCTACCTTTGTAGTTACCCTGTCCAAGGGAACATCAGTACCCACAAGCAGCTGTGGCTCACATTCAGTCTCACTGCTACAGCGTAGCTCACTCCCTGAAGTAACCACCTCAGCAGTCCTGGCTGCAAGTATGCAGTCTGTCTGAGTCTCCCCAGGCTACCAGACCCACATGCCTGTCTCCTAGCCTCACTGCATGTAACTGCATAAGTACATAGTACTGCCTCATCCAAATCCTTCCCTCTCAGGACATCTGCAAGATGGTAGTTCCATACCCCTGTTGTCTCAAGACAACCCACTGTTGGCATTTTGTCTTTCCCACATACTGGCTCCCTCACATTTGGTTCCCCACCTTGCCTCCATGGACACCTGTATGCCACATGGCCCCACTGGTTGCATTCAAAACATTTAACCCTAGCTCCTGGTCATGTACCTGGACTAGTGGCTTACCCTGCTACTAGCGGATTCTGTTGGGGCAGTCTGTCCTGCCCACCATGGGTTCCTTTAGACCCATGAACTGTACTGGGGTCCCTTTCCTGTGCAAGGCTGCCCTGCTTGTTAGGTATAGGTCTCCCTTCTTCCCCAACTCCTCTGAAGTAGTACACTGTCTATCAGCTAACCAGATCCTCATGTCCTCAGGCAAAGTGCTAAGGGTTTGTTCCCTTACCAAAAGGTCTGCCAGCCCTTCAAAAGAGTTGACCTGACATCCACTCACCCAGCTATGAAAATAAGTGCTCAGTTCAGCAACATATTCACATACATTTTAATCTGCCTTGCGCCTATGCTCACAAAACTTTTTCTTATACATTTCAGGTGTTAGCTTAAAACATTCTAATAAATGTCTGTTTACAGCAGTATAATCAAAACAGTGTCATGCATCAGCTTTACCATGGAGATAGGGGGTGAGGAACCGTACCCAGAGCCCTTGGTCAACTTCATACTGTTTACATACCTGCTCAAACATCAAAATTATCCCCCTCTTTAAACTGTGGAAGAAATTTACTGACCTTTTGTGCTTTTGGGGTCCAGTTACTCCCTTCCCCATTACCTCCATGACTCTGGTGAAGAGTCAGCATTTCCCTCTCATGCCTCCTCTGCCATTCATTTTCCTCAGCTTGTAGACTCCTAATTTTCTCGGCTGCTTCTAGTTCCATACGCCTGGCCTCCAACTCAAGTCTCTTTAGCTCCAGTTGGATTTTTAAGTACACTGCAGAAAGGTTGAGCTGTCCATTTTCCGAGGATATTGTATCTCCACTGTCAGTCTGATTGTCCTTCAAGCTGCTGTTTTCTGATGCAGCTGTAAGCAAGGCTGCAGTCAGGTCTGCTTTAGTCAGGTTTCCATGCACCAGTCCCCTAGCCTGGCACATCTCCGCCAGCTGGCTCCTTGTCAGCTTTCCATACTCTTCTGCTGACATGCTGCCTGCTCACCATGACTAACACTAAGCTAACAAAAGAAATAAAACAATTGTGATCTGAACTCTGAGTATACACTGCATGGCTGTTTTAGAGTACAAAACACTTTTAGAGATCACTGTACATAAGCTACAGGAATTCGCTCTACCCACACCACTACAAGCCAATTAGTATGTGAGGTAGATCCCACCACTGCCAAACACTTGTGACGACCGTGCCCTGGCCCAGCAATCAAGGAGCCTCAATCCTCACCACTAACACTAAGGAAGTCGTCTCCTAGACGAGGAAAGGATAACTAATACACACAGTAAAATACAATATCCCTTAAGTGTACACAGAGATCACAGTCAGTCTGGGGCTGGTTGCTCCCTTGCTCACAGGGCCCAGGTCTCAGCCTAACTGGGCAAGCTAAAACCTCCAGTACCCTCTCTGTCCAACCAGTGCTTTGCTTAAAACACAAGACAAAACTACTATACCACATAGATATCTAAAATTCTTATCTTACTTTTGGACCATGGCAGTACTCGAAACTACAATCTTCTTATCTGAAATCAGACACCTTATCTATTAGGCCACATGTGATGACCGTGCCCTGGCCCAGGAGCCTCAATCCTCACCACAAACACCAGGGAGGTCGTCTCCTAGATGAGGAAAGGATAACTAATACACACAGTAAAGCACAATTTTCCTTAAGTGCACACAAAGATCACAGTCAGTCAGGGACTGGTTGCTCCCTTGCTCACCAGGTCCCCAATAAGACTCCCCACTGACACAGCTATAGAGTCCAGGTCTCAGCCTAACTGGGCAAGCGAAAACGTCCAGTACCCTGTCTGTCCAACCAGTGCTTCGTGTCCCTGTCAAGTAGCTGACACAACACACACTTTGAGATAAGTAGTTATACAACTTCACAGACACTCCTGGGAAAGGCTGACACAGATTCTCCAACTGTGCCCCTTTACCCAGACTATACAGTAGTAATTATTGCCACCACCCAGTTAATAATATCAGCTACTAAAAGGCCCTTAAAAGGGTGTCCAATTATTACTACGCAATATTATTATCCAATGGTAGTATGATTAACAGCCAAGGCTTACTTTAGAGTGGCCTTTTACAATAATCTCTATAAATATGCAATGTACTCTAGAGCTTATCTCTACACAAAACAGCCACAGGTAGATGGTTTTAAAAATATTTAATAGTAAATAATCAAAACACAAGACAAAATTACTACACCACAGGGATATCTAAGAGTTCAGAGATCACACAGAAACTTAAAATAATACAGTAGGACAGGTCTGATCTCAAGGAAAAATGCCTAATTAATCTTTACTAGGTTTAACTATTCCTACAAGAAATCACAGTGCTAAAACTTACATGTGAGCATAAGACAGAGTGCTGGTAACTTGGATGTGCAAAGTCAAAATGCTTTCTAGTCTCTTGTGAGAAATAGTATTTAAACATTACTAACAAACATGTCTCTGAGGCCCTCCTACATTACATCATTTTTGACACTTAGGTTTTCCCAGTATTCATATTGCATCATCTTAACACCTGGTCTGAGGTTTCAGGCCACAAACTGCATTATTTAGCAATCTAACACCTGCACAGAAACTTACAACAATACAAGGAATTTCACATATACATTCTAGCAGAAACTAGAGCAATAAAGCACCTGCCGCATCTAAATTCTGGTCGTAACTTTAGCCTTAAAACAATGGGCATGAAACCTTCATCCAGCCGCACTGGAGCTGAATTGTAAAACGTTAAAGAGATTCATAAGATCTTTTCAACTTAAAAAGGCACATTTGAAATACTTGGTTTTCCTTACAGCAGATGGCAATGTTGCAACAATCTTGAAGTTCACATTTTACAGTGTTTTCTTACATTTAAAAACACAAGCCTGTATTTTACATTTATTTATACAGTTGATAGAATTATGTATCAAATTCTATTTGACTAGGCTGGCAGCCTTCGCCCATCTCTCCCCAATCGTCACACCACATAGCCAAATTAGGTGCTTTATGTGGTGTGGAGATAACTATGATGCAGAGTTAGTATGCATCTGCTGAAAGCAAGTCCATTTTTATTATAGGGTAGTGGGGACAGAAATCAAAACTTTTATGCAAACACAAGTTTCTGGATTCTAACATAGTGCAGAGGCAGAAATAGGAACTATATTCCAAATTTCTTTATGTATTATAGTGTAATTAAATTGTAACTGTTTAATATTGTATATACTGTATGACAATATCATACAGATGCCACAACTACTCTGTAACTGTAGTTGTTGAAAATGTATGTTATGTCTGACAGTGGCAACATTACTTTTTTCAAATGGTAGGACAATGAAATGCAAAACTGTGAAATCTGAGATTTGGCTGGAAATTTCATGTATCCCTGGGCTGGACCTAAAATGGTCAACCAGTTATTTTCATTAAGTGTCTAAAAATAGTAAATGTGCCAATTCATTTAACAGAAATTAATATTTCATAAATAATAACTATGTTCAAAATCAAATAACTTTAAAATGATGGAGATAGAGTTGTGCTATTACCATTGTGCTATTCACCCTAAAACACCTGCAGACTGGGTGGTAGTTCATTTATATGAATATTTTCAGTGATTATAAGAAAAAAAAACTTCTGCAGGGTGCCAATTGGCCTCCAGCAGGCAGCTCCCAGTCCACACATCCAGTCATCCTCACCCTGGTTCTTTAAAAGAAGAGCAAAAAATAAATACAAGGTCTATTCTCTGTACTGGTAGGATAGCCAGGTACACCCCCCCTCCATCCTACTCCCCACCTCTTCAATGTAGGAACAAAAAAAAATGGTCCACTCCATTGCATTGGCACCAACCAGGTGACCAGATACATGCCCCCTCCCACCTACCCCATATCTTCAATCGAATAGCAAAAAAAAAAAAAAAAGCCATGATCAGGTACATGGAGCTCCTGAAATACATAATGCAGGAGCCAATCAGGTTCTGTCTCTGTGCCCCAACTTGATCCTCCTTCCTCAAAAGAAAAAAAAATACTTTTTTTCTTATAAACCATATCAAAAGCAAGTAGTTTATACCCTGCAGAGAGTGCTACAATAGTCAGTTTTTACTTTGAAAAAAAAAATTTCACTTGTAACAAACTGCTTGCTACAATGGAGAAAGCAGTTGCTACAGACAGAATAAACCACATACATAGAGCTAAGGTGCTCTGGTTTAACTAAAAAAAAGGAAAAAAGGCAAAAATCTTTTTTTTTACTTTTAAACTGTAGCAAATGTTTGTTACAATGTACCAAGCAGTTGGTACAGTTTAAACCACTCATGGAGTACTACAGCACTTAGATTTCACCACAAATGCAATACCAGCTTTTATATGCCAGTATTACACTAAAGATCTATCAGGATTAGGATGATAGATTGGATGAGATAGCCAGTTGTACCCCATAGCACCTTGCACCGGGGTAGTTGCCCCTTTTGTCCCACCCTAGCTATGCTACTGTTACAAATGTAGCAAGCTGTTGCAACAGTTTATACCCTGCACAGTGCACTGCAGTGCTCAGGTTTTACTTTTAAAAAATATGTACTTTTTACTCGTAGTTGCTTCAATCAGTCTAGACCATAAGTGGAACTCTAAAGTGCTTTGGTTTAACTAAAGAAAAAAAAAAATCTGTTTTTACTTTTAAACTGTAGTATGCAACTGCTACAGTTTAGACCACACAAATAAAGCTACAGTGCTCAGGTTTGACTGCAAATGCAGTACTGGCTTTTAAATGCTGATATTGCACTGATGAGCAATTGTGATCTGGATGTTGGATGGGATGGCCGATCGCAACCCTAACACTTTACACCCAGGACAGTTGCCTCTTTGCCTCTCCCTAGCTACTCTACTGATGGTGTTACAGAAGGGATGATAGCATCTGTGCATGTGTTTGTGGGTTACAGTTTGTCTTAGGAGGAACATTTGGTGTGTGTTTGTGTATGTATGTAGTGTAGGATTACAGCTAGAGTTAGGCTAGGTTGGGGTAGGTTAGGTAAGGTTAGGAGATAGACTTGATAGTGTGTGTGTGTGTGTGTGTGTGTGTGTGTGTGTGTGTGTGTGTGTGTGTGTGTGTGTGTGTGTGTGTGCTTGTATGTAGTGTGTGTCGGAGCTGTCTTGTTTAGCGGTGGTGTTTTGGATTTTTTTTTTTTCTAAAATAAGATGTAGGGTTAGAATTGTGACTGTGGTTAGTAGGAATTTCTAAAGTGATGCAGGTGTCAGATCTGCTGTGACTTCATGCCACCCTCTCCACTTTCAGCTTTGCAATACTGAGTCTTCTTATATTCCTTAATAAATCTGATGAAGTTAATTTGCTTGTGTCTCTTTTTTTCTATTCAGCTTTATTCTAGGGCTGTCCTGAACTGCCAGATAATTCTTTTTCTGGCCTTCTCTCTTTTATTTTTCTTCCTTTCCAGTTTTTATTGTTACCTATGACATGTTTTCTTTTTACTTATGACTTCTTTTTCCTCCATATTCTTCCATCTCTGTTGCCTTTTCTTTCTAGATTAACTTTCTTTTTATTGTAAAGAGATTTGGTGTCCCTCATTAATGTTAAATTTCATTCATTGCCACAGTTCTTCATGTCACCATTTCCTGCCATGCCTCCGTGCCCTAAACCTCAGTTGTCACCTTCCTTCTTACTGCAGAGATTAGGAGTAATACTATGACAGTATCGCTGTTGTCAGCTGATCTATTTATACCTCCCTCTAAGGCTTGATCTAGAATATTAATAATATAAGCAAATTAAAAACTCAAAATAATAAGGGACAAAAAACTGGAATGGAAGCATCATTAGTAAAACAGAACTGTACCCCAAGTACCTCAACAAGAAGTGTTCTTGGGAGTTGCTTATTACTCATCTAGAATATTAGCTTTCTTTGCTGAGTTACTCAGCTTCTGGTGGTCTGGCTTACACTGTAGTCCTGTTACTCCTTGCTTGGGAAAATGGGCACTTCCCAGTTTGTTCCTTGAAGAATAATAATGTCATGTCACTGTGGTCCTCTTCCTATTATATAATATTCCATTTATATAATGCTCGACCTTTCCCTTGGGCCCAAACTTTTCCTTTTTACTTTTGTCTTTTGGCCTGGATACTGTACTTAAGCACAACTGATGTCTTATCACTATTCTAACCCTCAAATCAATAATTTTGTCCCACTGCTCCTGCATTGACTATTGAATCCTGCCCTTACAGTCACTCTGTGGACTTGTTTGTTGCCCAGAATCCTTTGACCTGTTTACACCGTGGGGTGAGAGTTTAGTAACTTAGCAGAGGGGGACATCATCACTGTGCAGTGAGGGTGGTTCATAAAACCCTATAAGCCCTATCTTCTACTGAGCATGACTGTTCACATCTGAGAGATAGGAGTGTAGTAGCCTTTACAATATATGTCCAAACCTCTGCATGTTATGTAATCATTTACAGGCTACATCCCCTGCATGATCCCCAGTCTCCAAACACTTTTCTCACCCCCTCCCTACCCTCCAGGGAGATTCAAGTAGGATAAGCGTTATCATTTCTGTCTTCCCTTACACTGGCTACAGCAGATACCTGAGGTGCTGATAGAACTTGGGTCACCTGGGTCATAGTCTGGACTCTTCCATTCTGTACTGGTGGAGCTTGCCCTACAGATCAATAAGAGATTCATCCTTTCCTTCTCTTACTTACTGTTTTTCCATCCCAAGCACCCACTGCCACCCATACCCTCCTTTGTTCATTTTACCATTTCTGTATATTCTGAATCCTGCTACTGCCTGTTATATGGTTAACTTTTTATTTATTTATTTTACATACTTATTTTTATTTCTTATGTACCCCTTGTGTTTGTTATATAACCACGCTGGTGCTGCTTCCTCTGCCTCTGAACCCCAACCTACTCCTTGTTGTGATACGTTATGACAGTACACCTTTTGTGTATAGTTTCCCTTTCATGTGTAAGTGCAGGCCTCTTAACTTACTCTCATTGCTTCTTACCTAGCTACCTTTAAGGGAGCAGTGCTTGTTTGTTTCATTCACTTATTAAATGGGAATGTGTCTCTGTACAATTATAATACAAATCTTAAAAAATATACAGCATACAATATTTATCTGTATGCAAATTTCATAACAGATTAATTGAATTTAGAAGACATTATAAACTAGTTTTTAAAATGTATGATTTGGCAATGTCCTCTGACTACTAATCCGCAATCCCAGCAAACTAGCTACACTTTTCCTTGCCTTATGTGTAAGAGTGAATGTGCTAGGAACAGCACTGCCATCTGCGAGATTAATGTTTTTTTCTGTATGCCTGCACATTCTCAATGATTAATGGAGTTTGAATGTGCAGTTTGCATTAAGCATTATTGGCCCTCACTTCCATAGTTGATTTAACCTCACAAATGACCCAAACAGAACAAAAAAAGTCTCACATTGAAAATAGACTTAGCTTGAGCAACAAACTTCTCTTCCCTTGAAAGTCACACTCATTGAAAATGCATCTGGCCAGTGGCTGATTATGTGTACATTTATATCCACAGACATCCCCAAACCAACAGTTAAAGCTACATTGTTGACTGCATCCTTCTCAGATGTCTATGTCAGAAAATAAAGGGGAATAATCATGACCAAGGTAACATATTTCAAATTTGTTTTACATAAACACCTGGTATCCAAAATAGCACACACATGCGCACACACACACACACACACACACACACACACACACACACACACACACACACACAAACACACACGCACACACACGCAAACACACACACACACACACACACACACACACACACACACACACACACACACACACACGCACACACACACACACACACACACACACACACACACACACACACACACACACACACACACACACACACACACACACACACACACAGACTAGTCCTTTAAAGCCAGATTAAAGACTATTTAAAAATGACCAGATGATAAGAGCATAAGGTACTTTCATTCCCAGCAAGCCCCCCACCTCCAGCATTAGTTATAACTACTTTATTGACTATGTACATCCATTATTGTTATGAAGAAATAAATTACAAATACTTTATTGGTAGCTTTGGATGATCTGCATGAAACTGTATAATGATCACTAGCATTACACCATAAGATCCAGCCATGCATATGTATCACAGTTTAAATAGAAGAGTGCTTATGACATCATAAGGAATATTAACCACCTGATAACATGTACAAAGTCAATATGAACAATTTCTGCAGAAGTAAAAGTCATCTAAATAATTCCACATTAAAGAGAATTATTATTAATGCAGAGATTGCTGCTGGCAAACAAGTATTCATTTCCGTTCTTCATCTAGAAATACAATGCCTGCTGCCCTTGAAAAATAAAGAGCCTGTTACCTGTAGTAGCTGTAGCTGTTACCTGTACCTGTAGAAGCTGATTTTGTGACTTTTTTCTAAAGCAATATAAGCAGCTGTAATTTGCACGGTCAGATATTTTTAAAGCAAATTGTTAACCTAATATTGCAAGGCTATGACCAGGCCCCTCTCAGCCAGCACCGGGCACTAGGCAGCTGCCTAGGTAGCCTTGTGCTGGATCCAGCCCTGGATATGCCTTAACAGTTGCTGTCCTACCCTCCAATTATGTGATGACATGTTGCAGGCATTGCATAATGCCCGTGCTCCTACATACATATGGAAAGAAAAATATCTGCTGTGCTAATGTATCACTTAGCAGGCTAATGTGGGGGGGTCTCGTATCAAGAGTACATGATTCAAATCTCTTTTCACCCTATGTATTTCGTTTTTATTTAATTATGTTTTTTTAAAACAACTCCTGGTGTCTAGTGTTCCACCCACCTACAATCCCCATAGTGTTATAGTGTCTTTAAGGTACAAAACTTTTGAGTAATCCCTGGTATCTAGTGTTCCTCCCACCCCCAAACCCCATACTATTACAGTGCCATTAAGGCACGAGAATTATTTATGGTGTCTTTCATTCCCCTACTCCCTGATTCCCATAGACTGCTAAAGTGATGTTAGTGCATATGAATTAACAGCAATCGCTGTTAGCTAAGGTTTCCCCAAACCATTGTTGTAGACCCAGCTGATTAGTCTAGGTGGACGTGCGGAGTTATGAGAGCCACAAACACAAGCACCCATACTTACCTACAGCCCCCTACTCACCCAGTCTTACTCACTCACCCATTCATCCATTTACACACACACACACACACACACACACACACACACACACACACACACATACACAAAGACACACACCTGCATGACCTCCTCTTTACTCCCCTACAGCTACCTCCCAGGCACACTTACACACACATATATTCACACATGCAGCCCCCAACATGATACTCATGCACACAGATGTCAAATCTACCTTACGATACATTTCTCAGCACTTACCTCTGCTTTAATGGATAAACATGGCCTTTTGGCTGTATTCACTACCACTTATCTAGTAGTGTAGTGGGTTAATGCTAGAGTTTTGACTGCCAATGGTGTGGGATTCAAATTCCCTTTCTACATGATTTTGGGGGTTGGTGTAATGGTTAAGGTGTTTACCTCACAGACACACAGTACAGGGTTTGATTCTCACCCTTGAAAGGCAAATTGGCTAGACGTAAAGCTAGCCTAGTTCTCATCTATGAAGCTATGAACCTACAGGAGCAGCTGTGCTAACCTACAGCCAGTGAGATAGCCCGAGATGCTGTTGCACATCCTCATCTCTGAATTCGAAAAGATTACCTTTATACATTTGGACTGTGTTGTTAGGAAGTGTCTGTCGTTCTCATTTTTCGTTTCAGCTGCATGTTTGTTTCTCTGTATTACTGTACCATGTGGTTTTACAATGGCAGCATTGCACAGGTGTAAAGTTGATGCCTTCTGTGTCACAAGAGTACATCCACACAGTGTATTTAATATGGGGAATAGATAGAAATAATCATATGCATGTTATGGAAACTGTATGAATAGCAGGGCTAGGAATGCATGTCCATCTCATCATATTTCCTGTATTATACTGTTTATTGTGTATAGGACATGCGATGTCAGTCTCACATTTCCTTACTCTATATCATATGTTTGATGAGATAAGTATATTTAAATAGTTCATCAGTGTGTATGTGTATGCGTGTCTGTGAGTGTATGTCTCTGTCTGTCTGTCTGTGTATGTGTGTGTATGTTGCCTCCTAGCCTTATGCCCAGTGAGTGCCAGGTTAGGCTTCAGTTTCCTTATCACCCGGAATTGAATTAAGTGAGTTACTGAAAAATGAATTAATGGATGTAGTAATTTGAAGATTTTATATATATATATATATATATATATATATATATATATATATATATATATATATATATATATATATCAGGAAAGTACACTGAAGTGCGTATTTTGGAACTTAGACTAAAGGGTTTTCATAACTGAAGATACCAGTATGAGTGTTGTGTCATGTCATGAAAGGCAAGGATCTTTATGGTTATTAAACAAATGAAATTCTATTGTCATGAGCAAAAATTACAGGAATTATACCCTTGATTATTAGGTTATGCTCATTACCATAATTCTGTTATAATTTTCAATGCGTCTATATATAAGAAAAACTGAAGCAGATTTAAGTACACATTTACATCAGAATACAGAATAAAACATTATCAAATATATTAGATACATGAAAAAATACAAGTTATGATTAATGAGTGATCAAGTTATGATTAATGCATGATCTGGCCTAAAATGCCAGACTGCTTGTATATATTGTGTTTTTTCATACTCAGCCCAAATTCTGTATTTTGAGGTAGTTTTTACAGAAATACTAAACAGCATTTATTATCCCAAATGGAAACTAAGAGCGTAAATGTTGTCATAGAATTCAACAAAGTACTTCTTCTTGGACTGGGTAGTGAAACCTTACAAATGTTTAGTGAGCTATGAGTATATGAGTGAATCCGAGACTTAGAATGGTCTTAAGAAAACAGCAGTTCCATAGGACAGAAGTTTCTGTGAAGAGCAGCGTCAGAAGTGGAAGGGGAAAGAGAGGGCTATCCTTTTGAGAAAAATTAAGTTCTACGAAAACTTTTCCAATGAATACAAGAATAAAGTAGTTCAGATGTCTTTTTCTTTTATATTAATTTATATTAGTCTGTATGTATCTGCATTCTTTTGGTATCTGATGGGTTTATAATATATCAAATTAAAGGCCTGCATGGTAGAAGATTCACTCTCAGGTGTAAATAATGAAAACAAATAGGTGTCTGCTGGTAGCATTGTTAGTTCTTGTTTTTCATGGGGTATTATTTACTGCTACCTTGAGTACTGCTGCATTTATATGGCCCCTGTACAACTTCATTAGTGTCATCCAGAAATTAACTGCGCAGTTATTTGGAGAGTCTAGAAGGTTGTTTGACCTTCATAACCAATTTATTCTAAAGATGTCGCGTAGTAAAACAAAAATTAATTATATAGATAATATTCACAATGCATGGAAAAGGCAGTGATCACAGTCATTTGGTGACATTTT